>NC_069374.1:34209015-34512045 GCF_021730395.1 Mercenaria mercenaria
CAATGAAAAAAATAAAAAATATGAAATATAAAAAAATATAAAAAATTATATGAATGTAGTACAATATACAAGGAAAATACTATTGTATTTGTAAATAATGCACATACAGTATTAAAGAAATAATTTTTTGACACCATGTTTACTCAGAATAATTAAGATATACCTGGAGCTCCTGCAGATATTCCAACTGCCCATGTGCCTGTGCCATCAGCTGGTTCACAGTGACCTCTGTCAGTTTACGGAACTGTTGATGCTGGGTGGCATAACATAGGGCTCGCGCTCTGTTATTCACTATCTGGTACCCATTCCAGGTTGTCCCATCCATACCTTTTGTACATTCTGCCAGAGACTGTAGCAAAAACAATATCACCAAAAGTTTAGTATGGTTTTTATCACAAATGTTATTAAAATAAAAAGAGTTAATTTTCTGTTTCTTAACATGGTACATGATTTAACAAACAAGTAGCTGCGTTCAATAAACCGTTTATTAAACGCTTGATGCCCCCGGTGGCATCCTTGTCGATACAAAACAACCTAAGTCCAAAATGAGGTCAAGTTCAAGGTCATGGTCAAACTGAGGTCAGGTGATGTCTGAAGATGAGGAATGGTCACAGGTTACATCTGCATTAGTATCAAGTCATTCTAGTTAGGGGTATTGATGCTAGACGAAACGGTCCCATTTGGTTAACCTCGTAAGGATGGACGAACGGACGGAGGGACAGGACAATCACTATATGCCGCCCGCATCAGTAGATGCCGGGGGCATAAAAATGCTACCTTCAACACTTAAAAGACTACACATTTTTTGTGACTGTCATCTCAATTTTGTCAGTACTTTCTCTTCAAAAGTAAAAGTTTAACATTTATATTTCTTTATATCTTATACTGTGAACAGTTTCTTATACTGTGTAGCAGTGAGTGCAATGCCCAACTTTACAGTGCTGCCTCAATAGAAAATCACACTGTACATGACATGATACTCAATCCAGTCACATTATACTGACACTTGACTGACCAATTCTATTACTATCCTCTAAATGCTGAGTGCACAGTGAGGAAGCTACAGGTACTAGTCCCATGTTTCACAAATCTGGTTTTACACAGCAAGGGTGCAAACATGACCACCCACACTCACAGATGGCACTCTTCCACTATGCAACCTAGGCTTTATTGACTAGTCTTCCAAAAGTTGTTTTTGAAAAGCAGTTGCAAAACACATCTCACTTTGGAGAATTTATAGATGCCAAAACTGGTTTACAACATGCCATCAGCAATAATTAACACCTATTGGAAGGGACAGAATGTACCCTCGACCAAATGCAATGAAATACATATAATTTTTTGTTGCTACAGAGTCCACTATTTAATAGTTTACCATTCCATCGGTGCAAGTGTATGTTGGACGTTTCTCTACTGCTGACTGGCAGTTGAACAGCTGTACAGAAAGCTTGCCAAGTTCTTCATCTGTTAATTCTCCACATCGTTTCTTCAGTTTATATACAACCTACAACATCAAGTATACATTTAATTTCTTCCGAAAATATCTTCCTTTACTTTTAAAATTAATTTCTGCAATATCTGTTAAGTTCTTACATTAATTATATAGTTGTCTATAAATTCACAACATCTTTCAACCATAACCTCCATAAACAGCAGTAAATCTCCATTGATATATGTAGTAAATAAATATATATACAAGAGCACCGCCTTGCGGGTGCAGACGCTCATCTGATTTTTTTGTCTCTGTATAATAGAAATATTGTCCTACCCATGATTTTCTAAGTCCAAAAGGGGCCATAATTCTTGCAAAAAGCAATGTAGAGTTACAGTACTTGCTGTGCAGAGTCAACTTTTAATGGCGAAAAACTGCTCCAAGTTTTAAAGCAATAGCTTTGATCGTTAAAGAGAAAAGTTGACCTAAACATAAAACTTAACCAAGAAATCTGATATTTTCTAAGTCCAAAAGGGGCCATAATTCTTGCAAAAAGCAGGATGGAGTTATGTTTCTTGCTGTATAGAGTCAGCTAATGATGGTAAACAAGTGTTGCAAGTTTGAAAGCAATAGCTTTGATAGTTTAGGAGAAAAGCTGACCTAAACATAAAACTTAACCAGACAATGCCGTCGCCGATGAAGTGATGACAATTACTCATCATTTTTTTTCCAAAAATCAGATGAGCTAAAAATGGTATCCTGCTTGAATTTGAATTATACTAACGGTGAATATTTACGCGAGAAGCGAGGAATAATTTTCATCAGATGCAGGGCCTCGCGAATATAGCGAACATTAAACCATCGCGAAAATTTCTGCTTTACAGTATGCAAAAACAGAAATAAAGACATACTTTTTGGACACCATGTTTACTCTGAATAATTAAGAGAAACCTGAAGCTGCTGCAGATATTCTAACTGTCCATGTGCCTGTGACATCAGCTGGTTCACAGTGACCTCTGTCAGTTTAGGAGAAAAGTTGACCTAAATGCAAAACTTAACCAAGAAATCTGATATTTTCTAAGTCCAAAAGGGGCCATAATTCTTGCAAAAAGCAGGATGGAGTTATGTTTCTTGCTATACAGAGTCAGCTATTGATGGTGAACAAGCGTTGCAAGTTTAAAAGTAATAGCTTTGATAGTTTAGGAGAAAAGCTGACCTAAACATAAAACTTAACCAGGCAACGCCAACGCCGATCAAGTGAGGACAATAACTCATCATTTTTTTACTCCATAAAATCAGATGAGCTAATAATAGTGTAAGTGATAATTATTGATATATATATATATATATATATATATATATAAATAATTATCACTTATACTTCTGTCAATGGACAAATAAATAGACACATATTAGCACATCCCCATTCATTTTTCGACAGGGAATAATAAACATATGTAACTAGTTCAGTGATGCTTCTCAAATCTTAACTGCATTCATATGAGCCGCGCCACGAGAAAACCAACATAGTGGGTTTGCGACCAGCATGGATCCAGACCAGCCTGTGCATCCGCGCAGTCTGGTCTGGATCCATGCTGTTCGCTTTTAAAGCCTACTGCAATTAGAGAAACCATAAGCGAACAGCATGGATCCTGACCAGACTGCGCGGATGCGCAGGCTGGTCTGGATCCATGCTGGTCGCAAACCCACTATGTTGGTTTTCTCATGGCACGGCTCAATTATAAGTAATAGTTCAAATACAGTATTTTACATGGATCACATTAATAGCCAGAAAAAGTGATTTGAAATAATTATCTATGGATTATTTGACAGTTTGAAAGATTTTTAAAAAAATATGTATTCTGTTACATGATTTTATCTCTAGTATTACTTTCATTTATAGCACAAAAAATAAAACAGATGGGCCTGTTCATTTCTTCAACTTTCAGTTTTAATCTGCTGTAAATACACATCAACTGATGTTTTTACACAGTACTCATTGACTTATGACATTTTTTTTTATAGTAAAGTGTGCATTTTTGACAGACTGGTTTGCCAATTTCTATCACATAATTTTAAGGGATCGAGCTTTCTTCTTCGAGATAACCGAAATTCTGCTTAAACTATAAAGTGATATTTTGGGCAACGTGTTTCTGGTAAAATTTGAAAATGTCTTCAAGATAGTCCAAATTCCAAGACAAGCAAGTTCGAGATATCCAGTTTCAACTGAAAACCCCTATATGACCCTCAAGATATGATGTTCTTTCTAACAGGTATTATAACACTAAATCTAACTTTTTAAAGTTTTTTTTTGAGTAGCAAAGTTTTGTTGTAACAAAATTGGAAAAAAAATGTAAAATCTTATTCCCTCAAGCTTAATTTGCAGCTTTGTCTCATATTATATTATGAAACAACCTGGAGCAAAAATTTGTATGGCACCTGTGCATCGTGATTCTTCACTGATGTCATCAAGTTTTAGCGATATCACGATGAGATTACATAAATTACCTCATTTGATCGGGTTTTCCCATCAAATAAGCTGTGATTAATTTCATATTTAACAGGAAGCTCTATTCCATCTTAAGTACACAGATTACAGAGGCGTCGCAAGTGGGGACGGCAGCCGTCGCCCCAGTAGGTCGGCAACACGGTGTTTCAATTATTTTGAAAATGTCCCGATTTTTTCATCAACTGTCTATGCTCATGCAAACTGGGGAGGCGAAACAGCAGAAATCGTTACAGCCACCAGGGACACATGTATTGTCAATTAGCGGAATCGCCAAGTCTCAAAAATCAATAACTTAAGTTAATTGGGGGATTACATTTTTGGTGGTGGGGCAGCCGCTCGTCATTTAATAGAGCAAAAGTGTAAACTTTTGGGTCCAATTGTCTAAACTCAAACATTGTAAAGAGTGCAGTGCCTTATTTGAATGCCGACAAAAGATGGTTCAATATTTTCTGACGATGGTTGATGCTTGAAGAGTAAAGCTCATTAAATATGTTATAAGCTTCCAATACATTGATACAGTGGTTCCGTTTTATAAATGACAGGAGTGTGTACAGTTTACAAGACAATGAAACGTTTTAAAATTTCATTGACTTTCAGAATTAATTCAAGCAATATGCTAAAATAGAGCTACTTGATAAAATTTGCAAAGATAACGTCTCGATATTATTGGTTATATGTTATCAAAATGCAAGGAAATTGTGTCATTTATGGTGCAATTTGCAAAAACTTTTCCAACAACCAAACCCACCCAATCAATGTCTCACGCCGCCCCAATACCAGATGTCTCGCGACGCGCCTGGATTATTGACCATATCGACATGAAGGATAAATCCCGTTTTTCGGTATTTCCGTAAATAGGGTCAGGGGGGCTGGCGAGATTAACCGATATGAAGTACAATATTAGCGATTATTTTTGCTAGAACTTTCTCACAATGGAAATACTATTCTACGACCTCTGCCAGGGCTCCAGATAATTTTTTTGGCCTATGAGTATTTACTCATCATAATTCTTGCGAATGAGCAAAATGGTAAAATCTGAAATTGACAAGGGGTAATTTTACTCCTAAATATTTGTAAATGAGAAAAAAAAACAGAAATCAGTTTTATGACATATTTCTTGGGTGTAACACCCATGCATTTGTTTGCAGTTCAGTTTCAATTCAGCATTCAAGTTTTTGCTTCTTTTCTCCATTGGCTTGCTTTGGCTTCACACTCACTGCCAAATCCAATAGATTATTCAATATACCTTTAACGATGTTTTGGGTATCATTTTTTGTTGGTTTAAAGAATGCGTGGCACGTCTGTTCACTTCATACATTCTTAGAAAGAGACATGTTGTTGTTCACTCCACACCGGACGTTTATATTTTAAATCGACACCGCTTTAAAATACACTACCTTACCATCAATATTAATTCCCAACAATTTGATTTACACACGCATTGAGTGTATAATCTGGTTTAACCAAGGTTTATAGAGTACCATTCAATGCCTGTGTACGTTCAATGTGGCACAATGAATGCCGATCGTGCACTGTTATGTAAAGCATCCAGACAATTCAGATTTTGTTCACGCTTGTAAAAAGTCATTGCATGCGTTTCTGTAATTTCATGTACGTTTTTATACGCTACAAAATTAGCAGACATGCGTATATGCATTATTTCAAAGCGTAATTTACGCTAAAACGCATCTTATCTGGAGCCCTGCTTGGCAACATTTTTTTGGCAAAAATAATCTGTTTACCTTGACAAATGCAAATAATTTCACACCTTCGGTATCGAGCCACGAAAGCGGCAGTGTAGAATAAAAGATAAAATTTCAAAAATAAAGTAAACTTTGAGGATATTTTTGCTACGTCTTAATTACAACAATGTTTAATGATCATCTGCAATACTTTTTTATTCATTTTCTTTGTTTAAAACTTGAAAAAAAGGATAATCTAAACACTACCACCATGTAGCATAATGGCCGATACCCCCCTCACCGTAAAACCGGGAACGGGCGTTTATTGGTGGTTTATACCGGAAAACGGTATTTATCCTATAATGTCGATATCGAGAATCGCATACAGGTACTGACATGCTGTTGTTTCTGTGGACCATAATTATTCAATTGGGATCATGAGGAATTTCGAGTTTAAATTTATGTACGAGATTTTTTCTTACAATCTGATTGCATGCATCCAATTCTGATAGATTTTCCAAAACATCTTTCAGTTGAAGAAACTTATCATCTGTGGTTTGAACCTCAAATTTCAAACCAGTCGTTCTCACGATCTTGTTATCAAAACTATCCTCGGATATCTTGCCCCAAAGCCAATCTAAGAATGCTTCAGAGGGATTGTAACTAAATAATGCAGTAAAAACTATTAAGACTGACACAACATGCAGAAAAGGATAACGCATTTTGTGTGAAACGCCGCATTAAATCATAAGTTTGAAATTTTTCGAATTCAAAACATTTGCACCGTGCATCATTTTAATCAGTTGTCGTGAAAACTGAACGATTATTAAGCCGTAACGTAACGTATCCGTACCGTACATTCATTTTTGGGAACGTGTTTTTTTACGGAGAATGGAGGAAACGTACGGAAATCGAATAATATATGTTATCATTCATTAATATCATTATCACATGGAAGTAAATATTGAGATAATACTAATATAATAATTATAGTAAATAATTAAGTATAAATATTAATATACATATTAAATAAATTCAAACGTTGGGGTTTTTACGTTTTCTGTTCGTAGTCGCAGGTATAGATATAGATAATTATAAGAATTTTTAACACATATAAAACTTTTGGTATAATCCTTACGATAGGTAGCTATATCTAGCTATGTAACACGAAGACGGCGTTTACATTAGTTAAAATAATATTACAAAGATCTTTACTTGGGATTTGCATTGTTTTATTTATGATGCGGCTGTCCTGAAATAATCTAAACTTTCTCTTTCATTTTCAGAAAGTTTCTTATTTCTTTCGAATTATCCGGATTTAAGCCAACACCGTCAAGTGTTCTGTTATATTTATAAATCAATGCTAAACTTACGCTCTTTCGTTACATGCACTGTCGATTTTTAAAAGAGTGACAACAAGAGAGGGTAGGGTGTATAAATCACATGTAACTTATCTTAAACAAATTAAAAATAAACACCTGCACTTCGGGAAACGTTTTTTTTTTTCAGATTAAACCATAGATTGTTTTATTATTACTATTTTTAATCATTATTATTATATGAAACTACTGCGCCATGTTTAGATTCATGATTAAGATATTGAGAATTGATTATAGGATTTGATAAAGATTTATATCATTTTATTTGTTTATCATCTTCAAGCCATAATGATAATTTCAGGAGATCGTTTAAAATCTGTTTGTAAATGATCCATTAAGTTTATATGCTTAAATTTTCAAGTTTAAAGATTCTTGTTCTGGAACGTGCGATGATTTTTTTTTTTAGTAATATCTACTGATACTAAATCGTTCAGTAAATATATCTTTATAAATTAAGTATTTTGACGTAACGTAAGTTTGAAAGTGTATTAATTAATTGTTGCATAAAAACTACATTTTTCACTGCGTCCGCCAGAAAAAAATAATCTTGTATTTCGTACTTATAGAGCTAAACTGTTGAGTAATTATACAAAATCGCTAGTTTCAGTACATAAAGAACAGCGGAAAATGCCCTACTTAGGACCCGAATAGACCATCTGCTTTAAATTTGACCAATACATAAAATGGACAGGCATGCTGTGGTTCGAACCCCGCATGCGACTTTATTCTCATTTTTGTTTGTTTTGCACTTTTATAAATATATACTAAATTGAGAGTGTAAATGGACGAATGTTTATATAATTCAGATTTTTTCAATAAGATTCCAAATATTGGATCGGCGTGACTATATTCTTGTGTACATGGTAATCACTTCCTTCTTTTTCCTCTCGAATTTCATCCAGAATTATTTGATTGACGCTAGACACTTTCAATTGTTTTTCCCTCCACGAACATTGACAATCACAGGTGTACAGACACTTGATAGGGAAATGGCGCGAAAAGAAAATTGTAGTCGCATTATAGCAGATTCAAGAAGTCATCAATCTGTTTTGTTCTGTAGAGCTATATTCATTAATTTAATTGAAATCTTTCTGAAATCTCATGAAAGATCTATGCTTGATATTTACGTAGAATTTTCTGCATAAAGTATGCATGATCTTGCAAAAAGTTATACAAAACTGCTTTTTAGCTCCCCTTTGGCTTCAAGTTTAGCCAGTTTCCTTGGCACCTGAGGCATTCTTGGTACCTGTGAACTCTTGATTAGTTTAGGACTTTACGTGTGCGTTGACAAAAAAAAAAAAAAAACAACAGAAAATGGCCGAACGTTTCGCCTATTTTTCTTTTATAACTGACAGAGTCTAAAACGCCATTTTGCCTTCACTTGGAAGTAGTTCTGTCCATTACCTTCAAAATGAAGGCATTTTCGTAAAGCTATTCGCTGCTTTTGAGCGATGGACAGTATTTTACCGTCGAGCAATAATTATTCCATGTTATTCCATGTTGCCCATTTAAATAAGTGTGAATTAAATCTGAACGTTTGAATTGATATCTTTAGTTAAAAATCTAAAAATAACACGTAGTTAGCACAGCAGAATCGAGCCCGGTCGCTTGATTCGTAGGCGAGAACGCTAACCTCTCGGCCACGGAGTCCATTTTATTGATAGATTTCGCCTAGATATATAAGTGAACTTTTGACCACCTGCTTTAACCCTGATCATTGTATAAAATGCTGCGGTTCGAATCCTTTTTTACATTTTTGTTTGTTTTACACTTTTCCATTTTATTGATAGATTTCGCCTAGATATATAAGTGAACTTTTGACCACCTGCTTTAACCCTGGTCATTGTATAAAATGCTGCGGTTCGAATCCTTTTTTACATTTTTGTTTGTTTTACACTTTTGTAACTAAATATAAATTTGAGATTGTAAATGGTATACCCACTTATAGGTCACAAACAGGTAAATAGTTTTCCCTATATATTCTATATAAAACTGACATTTTTTAAAGAGCTACCAAACATAGCTAGACCCATTTCAGAGAACAAATCCTTACCTCATTGTAAAGAGTTATGATAAAACTGATATAAAAAGAACAGAAAAGTACGGGTCATGCATCTTCTAAGAGAGATTTCTCTGGTCACATTTGCTTACTGTAAAATCACATCAAAATCACACTGCTGTTACCTGGAAGTACCACTCATACTAAAATTGAGCTTCACTTCACCAAATACAACCTGCTCTCCCTTTTTTCCTACCAAAATATCAAAAATACAACAATGAAATTTTCATAAAACAGAAACTAGCTTTACTTTAGAAATTAGACCTCTGTTGTCATGCCAAGTTAAAAATTAGTGTTCAAATAACTGGCAGCCATTACGCCATTGGTTCCTTTACTTCTGTTAGGCCACAATGTATTTCTTTTTTAAAAAATATTATGCCAAATACTTTCGTTTACTGTTAGATCGGCGTGAACATTCTTGTGTATAAGTATTAACTCCATTCTTTTTCCTTTTGAATTTCATCCAGAATTATTTGTTTGACGCTAGACACCATCGAATACTTTTCCCTTCACTGGATAGGGAAATGGCGCGAAAAAAAAGGTAGGTGCATAATGGCAAATTCAAATCGTCCTCAGTCTTTTTTGCTCTGTAGAGGTATTCCCATTAATTTCATTATTGTTTTCTGAATTAAATCGCATAAAAGATCTATACTTCGTATTTACGTAGCATTTTCAGCATGAAATAATATTACATAATTTGTAATGGGTATTAAGGTCCAGACACTGGATATTTAGAAATTCAGCGAAAATAAA
Source organism: Mercenaria mercenaria (assembly GCF_021730395.1). Classification (NCBI taxonomy): domain Eukaryota; kingdom Metazoa; phylum Mollusca; class Bivalvia; order Venerida; family Veneridae; genus Mercenaria; species Mercenaria mercenaria. The sequence continues at coordinate 34,218,830 of NC_069374.1, forward strand.
ATTGGAGTTGCGTAATGGCGGGTTCAAATAGTCCTCAGTCTTCTTTTTTGCTCTGTAGAGCTATTCCTTTTATTTCACTGCATTTTCTTTTCTGAAATCGGATGAAAGATCTGGGATTGACATTTACGTAACCTTTACAGCATGAAATATGGCACTACAGACTTTGTCATGGAAACTTAGGTCATACACCAGCACTACAACTGAGGGTCACATTTTTTTTATCTGATTTTGCAGTGTTTGTTTGACTGAAAATAATTTTCTTGCATCAAGCATGATCCACTTTTTTCTGCCGATTTATTTTATTTTTCAGCACTAACGGTATTTTTTTAAGGAAAGTTTAGTTGACCTTCCTGGTTACAGACATTCAAAATGGGTTCTAGTACTGTGTGCTGCAGCCATTGCAAGATTCTCAATTTTATGTAGAATAAAAAAAGACCGAATGTTTAGTGTGTTTATTTGTGCTAAAACTGAATTAAAGACACATTTTTAAAAACATACAAGTTATATCCTATGAAATAAATGCGTTTTAAAGTCCATACCTGGGAGGAACTTAGGGTGAAATGTATGAACTTATGCGAAACTGGTCCCTGGAGTGTTTGTTTGTTTTGGGTTTAACATCGTTTTTTTAAACTGTATTTCAGTTATGTAACGGCGGGCAGTTAACCTAACCAGTGTTCCTGGATTATGTTCCAGTAAAAACCTGTTCTCCGCAAGTAACTCAACTTTCCCACATGAATATCAGATCAGAGGTGTAGGACGGATGACTTCAGACACATTGTGTTTTATAAAATCGTCAGTGTGATTGTGGTCCTCTATCGTTTGTTCAAGTTACGCCTCAGGGGTTACAATTGCCTGGGCCTGAGGAGGTGGTCACTTGTTTACATAAGAAAATCGTCTTGTCTGAAGCTGCAAGAGCAAGAGCTTACGTATTTGGTATGTAGCGTTTTGCAGAGCCCCCCCCCCCTATAAAATTTGTTGAAATCATGTACCCAGGCATGTCAGGTGAGCAATAAAAGGCCTTCATGGCTTATTTATTTAAGTCTGGGGCCAAGTACAACCATTTTAACAACAGGACCAATAAATGATGCCTCTGAGGTCACCGTGGTGAAGTACCATCTAGTGGTTCAGGAGTAGAAGTCACTCAAATGTTTGTCTATTTTCAGATCTGGTAGCCCACAAGAGAAGCAAAGTGGAACCAACTGAACACAGGACCAAATACAGTGCTGCTACAGATCAAGCTAGATGAAGTTCCATCAAAATGTTCATGTGAAGAAGTCGTTTAAGTTTTCACTCTGGCAGCCCATAAAGGGGGCCAAGCAAAACCATTTAAAGAAATTTCATAAAGGAACATACATCAACCACACTACAGACCAATTCTGATGAAGATCCAGCATGTGGTATATAAGAAGAAGTTGTTAAAATGTTTTTCTATTTTCAGCTTTGGCAGCCCACTTACAGAGGCCATCAGATCAATTTGTTCAAATTTGAGAGGACAATACAAGGATGCAACAGATCAAGTTTGGTAAAGATGCATAAAAAGTTTCATGAGAAGTTGTTTTATTTTTATTCTCAAGTGGCAGCCCCTAAAATGGTCAAGTGGAACCATTTGAATAAACTTGAGAGAAGTATATGCCAGGATGCTACAAACCAAGTTTGGTGTAGTTATGACCAGTTGTTTCAGAGGAGATGTTTAAGAAAAAATATTGACACAGAATGCAGGAAGATGGATGGAGACACAAATATCAACGTTTAAGTGAGGTAAACGAAACACAAAGAAAACAACCCTACCAAATTGTTTTGCAAAACTTTAATCTTAATGTAAATTTAGCGGTGTTGAGAGACAAGAGCACTTTTTCAGTCGCTAAAGGTGGTCTTTACGGACAGCTTTGACTGCATGTGACAGCTGAAGACTTAACCTATTGTACAATGTCTATTTAGAATAATGGACAAAAACATGACAGAATAGGACTCCAAACAGGTATAGGACAGTATAGGACTCAAAAGTTCTGGGATAAAAGGCAATATAAACAGAGTTAGTTTAACTTTTCAATATTTATTTATAACATTTTTTTTTATATTACTGAAGGATACACATATCTAAAATCCCTTTTTAAACTTCAAGTTACTGTATTTCTTTTTTTGTAAAGAAGAAGATGTAACATATCAAAAACATAAACAAAAAGTACTACAAAAGATTGCATTTTCTGCTAAAATAGGTACAGTTAACTCCAGCCTTACCCGTTCTCTCAATAAAGGTAGACTTGAACAGTTTCCCTGAACAAAATAATAATGTGTATGGCTCCAAAGCAATAGCTCCATGTTAACCTTTAGCAGGCTAAATTTCTAAAATGGACTGTTCCATCATTCAATTTGGGCAGTACCATTTATTATTTGAAGGGGAATTCACTTGAAAACTGATTGAATAGCGAACAGTGCAGACCATGATCAGCCTGCACAGACCGTCTTGGTCTGCACTGGTCATAAAGGCAGACTCACTTGCCGCCAGCAGGCTGAAGGTTAAATACTACAAGAGGGTCATACACAGAGAGTCATACACACCACTTCTGCCCTTTTTTCCTTTTCTCAGGTCTACAAAAATGCCTGTTGCACAGTTGGTTTCAAACAATATTAATTTCCCCAGTGTTTGATAAAAATGAAACTGAGTACACTTATCCCTGTTGTCAATTTTACACACTAAAGAATGTTTGCTTCAGTGTAAGATCAAAACGTTTTCCCCCAAGAGATTACCAGATGCAATATTCAAAAACTGAAAATGGGAAATTGGTTTTTCTTACATAAAAGGTAATAACTTGATCTCACATGTATAAAACAAACAAATGTTCTGTTTATTTCATGCTGTTTAAATGGTTTAAACCAAGTTTTACCTAAATTAATGTGCTCTACCAGTGAAAATATTTTTTAATTTTTCACTTACAATTTTCACTAATTATCAGATACAGTTTAATATTTTAATAATATTTTAATGCTGAAATAAATCCCTGAAAAAACATGACATTTTTTTCTGATAATATTTGACAATACTTTTAATCTTGATTCAATAATTTCAATATGAATTCAACATGTATCATATAAATAAAGACTTTATTTGAACAGTGATCAATGCAGAAGCCATGAGTCTACCTGATACTTGAATATCAACAACTAAACAATTCAAATATCGCACAGGGTAAAAGTCATAACATTTTAAATTTTAAAATACAACTAACAAAAAATTTCCTGTATTCTCATTCTGCACCAATTATGCCAATTATATCTAATGTTTGACTAACACAAACTGCAATAGGTTTCTTTTGGCAAATTACATTTTAAAGGCACACACTTCAAGAGTAATGTCAAATTCATAAGAATTTCTAAGTACTTTCATTTGATAGCTGTTGTAAATAAAAATGAAAACTAGGAGCTGCGTTCAATAAACGCCTGATGCCCCCGGTGGCATCCTTGTCGATACAAAGCAACCTAAGTCCAAAACGAGGTCAAGGTCAAGGTAAAACTGAGGTCAGGTGATGTTTGAAGATAAGGAATGGTCACAGGTTACATCTGTATTAGTATCAATTCATTCTTGTAAGCAGTATTGATGCTAGACGAAACAGTCCCATTTGGTTAACCAAGAGATGGCCCATATAAAGCAAACGAAGTCCAAAATGAGGTCAAGGTCAAGATCAAACTGAGGTCAGGTGAGGTCTGAAGACGAGGAATGGTCTAAGGTTATATCTGCATTAGTATCAAGTGACTTAGTCATTCTAGTAAGGGGCATTGATGCTAGACGAAACGGTCCCATTTGGTTAACCTTGTACGGACGGACGAACGAACGCCCGGACAGGACAATCACTATATGCCTCCTACATCAGTAGATACCGGGGGCATAAAAATTGTTTGTTTTGGGTTTAATGCTGTTTTTCAACAGTATTTTAGTTATGTAATGGCGGGTAGTTAACCTAACCAGTGTTTCTGGATTCTGTACCAGTACCTCCGCAAGTAACTGCCAACTTCCCCACATGAATTAGAGGTGGAGGACGAATGATTTCAGACACGGTATCTTTTATCAAATCATCACATGCCTTGCCTGGGGATCGAACTCACAACCCTGTGATCCGTAGATCTACGCTCTCTCTATTGAGCTAAGCGGGCAGGCTTAAAAAGTATGTTTTTATTTTGTGTTTTTTTTGTTGGGTTTAGAGTCAAACTGACAAAATTTATGTATTATGGCAAAATTTCCAGCTTTTGATGACGAAGAGCTCGAGTGCAGGACAAGTCGCCTTTTTTTAGTGATCTGAAGTCAGCAACTTTAAAACCACTCTATTATGGAGACCCTGGATTCAGAGTGATATACTGTATTCACTTATAAAAACATGCATGTACTATATAAAATATGTAGAAAGCTATCCATATCCATCACAACTGAATTTGAATATTCAGCCTACTTATAAAAAAACACATACTGGGCAATATCAGTTTTTAACAATTCTATTTTATAGATATTATCATTTTAAAATTTATGACAATAGGACTAGGTGGGCTGGATTCATTCAACACTGAGCTATACAGATCACAATACTGGTACACAGAAATGTGCCATATTGTTTGAAATGAGCTTTTGACATGTCCTGCGAGTGTATCCAATTGATACGCACACAACAAGCCTAACTGAAATGGGCATAAATCTGGCTAAATCGGTGTACCGGGCAAAATCGGCTTAAACAATCAAGCCCTCCTAGTGTGTTGTACATCTAGAGTCATGTCCCTTTAATTTATATTGATATTATATATGACTCTAAAGAACTAAAAAGGAGGGTGACAATATTAGATTTCTAAATTAAAGCAGCTATAAACTAACCATAAAAAACCTTGTCAATTGTAACAAACAGTCATTGGGTGGGGGAAATACTTATTTTAGGAAACAATGTCATTGTGATTCGATCACTTAAAACAATTTAAAAATTCAAGAAGTTAATCAACCATTTTGGAAAATCTTTTGACTGTCACTAATTTATTACTTATACATGAATTTAGGTCTTGCAAAATCTGGAAGAAATTCAAGACAAACACTTTCGCAGAATATGTGAATCAAACAATAACATTGCAAAAATATAGGAATCAAACCTTTTCTATCAGCTTTAAGCGTAAACAAATTCATCTAGCACTACATTTACTACTAAATCGATATATCATCCCTGAATTGAATGCAGAAGGAACTTAGTATAATGTTTATGAAGCCTAAGTTCTAAAACAAATATGTGATTTTGCGTCACAGTCTATAAAGTATTCAACGTTTACATCCAGGTCTACTGTCTATTTCACAGAATAAAAAGAACTCAAGTTGAAATGTACTTAGATTTAGCGCAAAATTCAAGGTGATGGCATACACTTGAAGCGTTCAAATGCCGCTTTTTCAAGCAATTCTCTCTGCGATGGGTGCGCTATTTTAATCATTTCATATGCTCGTTGTCTAAGGTTTTTACCAAACAGATAGGCAATACCATATTCGGTGACAATATAATGGACATGCGCCCTGGTCGTGACAACACCAGCACCTGAAAATAACATAAAAACGTTTTTCATGTAAAATTTTCCTCGAAGAAAATAATCTGAAATGAAACTTCTTGTTACCTGACAATTATCATCGTTATACCCCATTATCATTCATGAGCAACTGAGCCGCTTTGATTATGTGATGCTGTGTGACAACTCTTCAAAACATTATTCTTTAATATCTTATTCATGTGACCTCACTGTTACATGTCATATGACTGCCCCTTCATTGTGTGTGTATTTAAGCTTATTTATAGTCGCCACTGGTAACCAATATGGGCCACTCCTCCTGAAGACTGTTAGTAATGTTAGTTGGAGAATTGTGCAAGATACAGAAGACACTGATTCCAGAAGCTTCCCTGGTTCTTTATCATGCCAGGTGTAAAGCACCCATACATGGCACCCATACGTGGGACTCTTATCCAAATTTTAGTAATTTTTAGTTAGAGGAGCGGGGGCTCTAACTCACGACCCCTTATTTCGTAGTCAGACAGTGTTACCACTGGACCACTGCATACATGCTTCAGCCCCTTCATTTTCAATATAACCTGTTTAAGTACCTAATGATCTTCAGTTTTTGCAAGCGTCTGCTGATACCTAGAGATCTTCAGTTTTTGCAAGCGTCTGCTGATCATTTTCATGATAGTGATACAAGCAAACCATGCATCAAGTGATATTCTGTTTCTCGGGCTGACAACAGACATGTCATTGTCACTCTTATGCTATATTATTATAGTTACTGTCTCAAGAATCAAAGTTTTAATTTCATCATCATCATTTATAAAATTTACTTAAAGAGAACTTGTATGCAGCCATATGTTGTAAATGTACCTATGTTGATCTGAAATCAATCTAATAAGTACACAGTCACACTGCATTCCCTACACAGTCACACTTCATTCCCTACACAGTCACACTGCATTCCCTACACAGTCACACTTCATTCCCTACACAGTCACACTTCATTCCCTCGAACTTGACCAGGTTATGCCAATATTTTTGTAGGTTTAAACTTTAAAGTCACAACGAAATAGTTAAGGACATTATTACAGCTACTTTTCTGCTTTAAGATGGCGGACCTTTCAAGAACTAATTAATACAATAGCAGGCATCTAAAAGGAACCACTAGCTTTTTGTAGACCATCCACCTGGTGACTTTTTCATATGAACTAATTCAGCCTCAAGCAAGGTCAAACCTGAAGTAGTTAGGGGCAAGTAATCCAATCATAAGTGCTGGAGAGGCTAAACCTCTTCGAACAAGTCATCAATACAGGCTACCAGTTGTGATGATAAAGTAACCCTTACCCTGCTAAATTTCTATAATGAACTTGTCCATCTTTCAATTTGGACAGTACGATTAACTGTTAAAAGGGGTGCATACAAAAAAGATACTGACTAAATGGCGAACAGTGCAGATCATGGTCAGACTGCACAGATGTGCAGGCTGATCATGTTCTGCACTGGTCGCAAAGGTAGAATCAATCGTGTCCAGCATGGTAAGGGTTAACTTGAGATGACTTTTCTACAATTCCTGACTCTGAAGTCATGCTGCCATCATAATTACTAACCTTCTTTCAAAGTAGGAACAACACGTGATATTCCCTCATCTGTTGTGGATGTGCAGGCTATAATTGGTTTACCCTCTCCATCCAAACTCAAGGCTGCTCCTCTGACAAAGTCAATCTGGCCACCAAAACCTGGAAAACAAATAGTTGTAACTTATTTCAGGTTTTTCAGTCTTTTACTGATTCATAATTATTAATAGTAGTTTTGGCTGTTCTGAAACCACACATTAGTTTATAAAAATGTATACTTTACTTGTACAGAATTATATTTTACTGTATAAATACACAAGTTAGAGCCTCAATTTCAAGAAAGTGGCTGAAACAGCAAGAAATATTAAAGGGACTAACCCATGCATTTTAGACAAAAATAATTTCTCTCAAAATTCTCTGAAAAGTAAGAACGTATACGCTGAAAGTGACTAGTGGTATAAATTTAATGACATGATTTTCACAAGAAATTCTTATAAATAATCAAAAATATTGTGCAGAAGGTAGTAAATGGTTGTAAGGGTTTTGAAATAGTACAGAAAATTTACATAATTCTTGCATTTTTACCAACATCTAACTTTTATTTTCGCCTACTTTATCATTTTACAGTGTCATATAAACATTCTATGCCAAACTTGGTGGAAATGAACATGTTGAAAAAATTCACCCGATGTTGCAGGCTGATGTAGCATATCTTTAAGAAAAATTGTTGTGTAGACATATAAGATGCTTGCCTTTGAAAATGATTTATTTTATTAGCATACGAAAATCATTTTGTTAAAACAAGATGACCATAATGACATAATGAAATTTCGCTCTACCATTTTGAGCAGTGACAAGTTTTTTTGTGGCCTTAGAACGAATTTTAATAAGGTACACCACACATGAGCCTACTCCCCCCTCCAGTGTTGAACTGAGTATGACATCGTTATTTCTATTATTTGACATAGTGACCTAGTTTTTGAGCACAAGTGACCTAGATATCATCAAGATAAACAATTCTGACCAATTTTCATGAAGATCCATTGAAAAATATGACCTCTAGAGAGGTCACAAGGTTCTTCTATTATTTGACCTAATGACCTAGTTTTTGAAGGCACGTGACCCACTTTTGAACTTGACCTAGATATCATCAAGATGAACATTCTCACCAATTTTCATGAAATATCTCATGAAAAATATGGCCTCTAGAGGTCACAAGGTTTTTCTATTTTTCGACCTACTGACCTAGTTTTTGACGACAACCGTTCGAACATGACCAATTCACAACTGAACTTCAATTCAGAAGATCCATGAGAATGCCTCTAGAGTCAAGTTTTCTATTTACTATCAAGATGATACATTCTACTGATCAAGATTTTCATTGAAGATCTCTTGAAAAATATGGCCTCTAGAGAGGTCACAAGGTTTTTCTATTTTTAGATGTACTGACCTAGTTATTGACCGCACGTGACCCAGTTTCGATCTTGACCTAGATATCATCAAGGTGAACATTCTGACTAATTTTCATAAAGATCCCATGAAAAATGTGGCCTCTAGAGAGGTCATAAAGTTTTTCTTTTTTCAGACCTACTGACCTAGTTTTTGACCACACGTGACCCAGTTTCAAACTTGATCTAGATATCATCAAGGTGAACATTCTGACCAATTTTCATGAAGATCCATTGAGAAATATGGCCTCTAGAGAGGTCACAAGGTTTTTCTATTTTTAGACCTACTGACCTAGTTTTTGACCCCACGTGACCCAGTTTCAAACTTGACCTAGATATCATCAAGGTGAACATTCTGACCAATTTTCATGAAGATCAATTGAGAAATATGGCCTCTAGAGAGGTCACAAGGTTTTTCTATTTTTAGACCTACTGACCTAGTTTTTGACCCAACGTGACCCATTTTCGAACTTGACCTAGATATCATCAAGGTGAACACTCTGACCTATTTTCATGAAGATCTCATGAAAAATATGGCCTCTAGAGAGGTCACAAGGTTTTTCTTTTTTAGACCTACTGACCTAGTTTTTGATCGCACGTGACCCAGTTTCGAACTTGACCTAGATATCATCAAGATGAACATTCTAACCAACTTCCATAAAGATCCCATGAAAAATGTGACCTCTAGAGTGGTCACAAGCAAAAGTTTACGCATGCACGCACGCACGGACGATGGACGCCACGCGATCACAAAAGCTCACCTTGTCACTTTGTGACAGGTGAGCTAAAAATTAGTTTTTCAAACAAAACAACATTTCAGGTAACATAACAAGAGCTGTCAGTGGACAGCGCGCTCGACTATTCTCAGTATACAATAAGCATATTCTAAGTCGAAAAGGGGCCATAATTCAGTCAAAATGCTTGATAGAGTTGCCTCCTCCTTTTTACAGACTGGGGTCATGATGGTAAACAAGTTTGCAAAATATGAAAACAATATCTCAATGGACTTTGAAACTATTTGGGGTGGTACGCAAACTTTAACATTTATTCTAAGTCAAAAAGGGGCCATAATTCAGTCAAAATGCTTGATAGAGTTGCCTCCTCCTTTTTACAGACTGGGGTCATGATGGTAAACAAGTATGCAAAATATGAAAGCAATATCTCAATGGACTTTGAAAACGTTTGGGGTGGTACGCAAACTTTAAAATTTGTGTGACGCCCACGCTAACGCCGACGCCGGGGCGAGTAGGATAGCTCCCCTATTCTTCGAATAGTCAAGCTAAAAACAGGTAACAATCTCAATCCTGGAAAATGTCTACAACATACATTTACCAAGTCTGCACAAAATGTGTTTAAGGACTGTTAAAAGATATAGAACACTGAAACTACTAACTTTTCTCTAATTTTGTTTGTTTGTTTTGTTTTAGGTTTAACGCCGTTTTTCAACAGTATTGCAGTCATATAACGGCGGGCAGTTAACCTAACCAGTGTTCCTGGATTCTGTACCAGTACAAACCTGTTCTCCGCAAGTAACTGCAAACTTCCCCACATGAATCAGAGGTGGAGGACTAATGATTTCAGACACAATGTCATTTATCAAATAGTCACGGAGAACATACGCCCCGTCCGAGCATCGAACTCACAACCCCGCGATCCGTAGTCCGACGCTCTACCTACTGAGCTAAGCGGGCGGGCCTTTTCTCTAATAAACTGTTTTAACAGAAACTATGCAAGAAGAGCTCCACAAAGAGGGGCAATATTCCCCCTGTTTCAGATCAGATGAGATGTTTGTTTAGGGTTGGGGTGTAATGTCACTGTAGGAGGGGGAGGAAGGAGGTTAATGTATGCATGTGTGGTGTGTGTGTGGTGGTGGGGGGGACTGTAATGTGATCACCACTAATCTATATTCTAAGTTTAAAGTCAATTCCTTCAATAGTTCTTAAGTTGTGCCCTAGACACAAAACATGACGGACAGATTTGTCCTTGCTGCAACATTGACTTCTGACCTACCAAACCCATTCATGCCTGTTGTTATACTTAAGCACACAAATATAAAAGTGTTGTTTTTTGGTGGGGGGGGGGGGGGGGGGGTAGGGAGTCGGTGGGCGAGGGGGCATGTGCAGCAAAAACTTGGAAGAAAAAACAAGAGGACCATGATGGTCCTGAATCGCTCACCTCTTCCCACATGACCCAGTTTTGAGTATGACGTCGTTTTTTCTATTATTTGACATAGTGACCTAGTTTTTGAGCTCATGTTACCCAGTTTTGAACTTGACCTAGATATTATCAAGATAAAAATTCTGATCAATTTTCATGAAGATCCATTGAAAAATATGGTCTCTAGAGAGGTCACAAGGTTTTTCTATTATTTGACCTATTGACCTAGTTTTCGAAGGTACATGACCCTGTTTTGAACTTGACCTAGATATCATCAAGGTGAATATTCTCACTACTTTTCATGAAGATCTCATGAAAAATATTGCCTCTAGAGAGGTCAAAAGGTTTTTCTATTTTTATACCAACTGGCCTAGTTTTTGAACGCACGTGACCCAGTTTCGAAACTGACCTAGATATCAAGTTAAGCATTCAGATCAATTTTCATGAAGATCCATTGAAAAATATGGCCTCTAGGGAGGTCAAAAGATTTTTCTAATTTTAATCCTACTGACCTAGTTTTTGACCGCAGTTGACCCAGTTTCAAAACTGACCTAGATATCATCAAGATGAACATTCAAACCAACTTTCATACAGATCCCATGAAAAGTATGGCCTCTAGAGAGGTCACAAGGTTTTTTTATTATTTGACCTACTGACCTAGTTTTTAAGGCACGTGACCCAGTTTCAAACTTGACCTAGAATATCATCAAGGTGAACATTCTGACCAATTTTCATGAAGATCCATTCAAGGGTATGGCCTCTAGAGAGGTCACAAGGTTTTTCTATTTCAAGACCTACTGACCTAGTTTTTGATCGCAGTTAACCCAGTTTCAAACTTAACCTATATATCATCAAGATAAACACTCAGACCAACTTTCATACAGATCCCATGAAAAATATGGCCTCTAGAGAGGTCACAACGTTTATTCATTATTTGACCTACAGACCTACTTTTTGACGGCATGTGACCCGCTTACGAACTTGACCTAGATATCATCAAGATGAACATTCTGACTAATTTTTATGGAGATCCATTCATAGGTATGGCCTCTAGACAGGTCAAGCTTTTTCTATTTTTAGACCTCCTGACCTAGTTTTTGACCGCACATGACCCTGTTTTGAACTTGACCTAGATATCATCAAGATGAACATTCAGACCAACTTTCATACAGATCCCATGAAAAATATGGCCTTTAGAGAGGTCACAAGGTTTTTCTATTATTTGACCTACTGACCTAGTTTTTGATGGCACGTGATCCAGTTTCGAACTTGAACTAGATATCATCAAGGTGAACATTCTGACCAATTTTCATGAAGATCTCCTGAAATATATGGCCTCTAGAGAGGTCACAAGGTTTTTCTATTTTTAGACCTCCTGACCTAGTTTTTGACCGCACATGACCCTGTTTTGAACTTGACCTAGATATCATCAAGATGAACATTCAGACCAACTTTCATACAGATCCCATGAAAAATATGGCCTTTAGAGAGGTCACAAGGTTTTTCTATTATTTGACCTACTGACCTACTTTTTGATGGCACGTGACCCAGGTTCAAACTTGACCTAGATATCATTAAGGTGAACGTTCTGATAAATTTTCATGAAGATCTTGTGAAATATATGGCCTCTAGAGAGGTCACAAGGTTTTTCTATTTTTAGACCTACTGACCTAGTTTTTGATGGCACGTGACCCAGTTTCGAACATGAACTAGATATCATCAAGGTGAACATTCTGACCAATTTTCATGAAGATCTCCTGAAATATATGGCCTCTAGAGAGGTCACAAGGTTTTTCTATTTTTAGACCTACTGACCTAGTTTTTGATGGCACGTGACCCAGTTTCGAACTTGACCTAGATATCATCAAGCTGAACATTCTGACCAACTTTCATAAAGATCCCATGAAAAATGTGACCTCTAGAGTGGTCACAAGCAAAAGTTTACGGACGCACGTACGGACGACGGACACCGCACGATCACAAAAGCTCACCTTGTCAATTTGTGACAGGTGAGCTAAAAAATACCTACCTGCCTACCAAAATTTTTCTGGTCAAGTATCCTCAACCTTTAGCCTACTGGCAGCAAGTGGTTTTGCCTTTGCGATGAATGCATGATGATCATAATTTGAACTGTTTGCTATTCAGTCAGTAAATTTTCAGTGAATACCCCTTTGATTAATAAGGGGTACTGCCCAAACTAATGATGGACCAGCTCTGTTGGCCATTTTGTGCAGGGAAGCGGAAATGTTGGCAATATGTACAACTAGGCTTGGTACTGATCACTCCTGTGAAGTTTTGTCAAAATCCGGCCAGCAGTTTGACCTGTGAATTCGGAAAAGATTTTTCTATTTTTAGCTCTTGCAGCCATTTTGTTCAGCAAAGCAGAACATGCAGGCAATATGCACAACTAGGCTTAGTACTGATTACTCTTGTGAAGTTTCGTTGAAATCCGGCCAGCAGTTTGACCTGTGAAAGCGGTACAAGTTTAATGGGGACGGACGGACAGACAGACGGCGAAGGCAAAAACAATATGTCTCCTACAGGGGAGACATAATTACTTAAAGTACCTACCAGAGTACATGTAACTTCCAATGGAATCGGAGCACACCTGTCCTGTAAGATCAACTTCAAGGCAGGTATTGATGCTTGTCACACGTGGGTTCTGGCAAATCAGCGAAATATTGTTGGTAAAGTCACATTCATGCATAGCTGGAAGAATAGCAAAATAGATACACAAATCAAATATAAATTCATCTATAAGTAAGTTGCAAGAAAAGTTCAAACATTATGTTTTGACTATATGTGTTTTGTACCCTGACACCATCAACAACAGATTCTGTCCAACAAACAATAATAATTATGAGCCGTGCCATGAGAAAACCAACATAGTGGGTTTGCTACCAGCATGGATCCAGACCAGCCTGCGCTTCTGCGCAGTCTGGTCAGGATCCATGCTGTTCGCTTTCAAAGCCTAATGGAATTTGAGAAACTAATAGCGAACAGCATGAATCCTGACCAGACTGCGCGGATGCGCAGGCTGGTCTGGATCCATGCTGGTTGCAAACCCACTATGTTGGTTTTCTCATGGCGCGGATCATATCCCTTTGATATATCTTGTTAATGCCACTTCAAACAATACACTTAAACACACTATATTACTTTCTTTTGCTAAAATTTCAATGAACACAATTTTTTCAACTTCATAAAAACGAGAGCATAAAACTGTATGGGTTGAACCCAAATAATCATTAATTTTTGTGGGGCATGGAAAATCCATGAAACTTAAATCATAAAGATTACCAAAGGACAACTATTTAATTAAAGTTTACATTTTGTGAAATGACGCACTAAATTATAAATGAAATTCATGGCAATCCATGACAGTAAGTTCCTTATGAATATCAGTGATGCCATAAAAATCAACAACCTTTTCTAACATTAAACAGAATTTTTTTTAACTCAAATCTGTAAAAAGTCAAAAAATAAAAATGATCATACAAACAAATGAGTTATCATCCAAGAACTTATATAACTTTCCGGTTCCCATGCCAAAACTGGCCACTATTTTTCCAGTCTGGATGCTTTTTTTGGCGTTTGTGAGTGCACCCTTCTCTACGAGATTTACCACTGTGTCACTCATCATTTCAGAGTGGAAGCCCAGATCTTTGTGGTTGTATAATTTATGCAGAACAGCATCTGGCAAATTTCCAATACCTATAATAAATACATTCACATGTACTAACTTAGGGACTTAGTGGTTGTATTATTTATGCAGAACCGCATCTGGCAAATTTCCAATACCTACAATAAATACATTCACATGTACTAACTTAGGGACTCCGAGTGAGCAATGACTGTTATACTGTGAAATCATTAATATTTGTGGGGGACTACTTTTCGTGGATTTCGTGGATGAGTCAATCCACAAAATCTAATCCCAATGAACAAGTCAAATTCCCATTCATTTTATGTTCAAAAGTTAAAATCCACGGATTCATATCCCCATGAAATTGCCGTTTTGACCAAAACCACGAAATTTCTACCCACGAAATTAAGTGATTTTACAGTATTTCTTCATCCCATTAAATGTCATTCCAGTACTACCTGCACTTAGTTCTTATTGGAATTTTAGTTTCAAAGAAAACCTAGGTTGCTCACCTGAGAAACACACCAAATTTCATGAACCTCAACTGAAAAATACAGCCTCTATCACATACAAAAGCTTTTTCTTTGATTTGTCCTAGCGACCTAGTTTTTGACCCCAGATGACCCATATTCAAACTTGACCTTAATTTCATCAAGGCTATCATTCTGATAAAATTTCATGAAGATCAATTGAAAAATACAGCCTCTATCGCATACACAAGGTTTTTCTTTGATTTGACCTAGTGACCTAGTTTTTGACACAGATGACCCATTTTCGAACTTGGCCTAGATTTCATCAAGGTTATCATTCTGACAAAATTTCATGAAAATCAGTTGAAAAATACAGCCTCTATTGCATACACAAGGTTTTTCTTTGATTTGACCTAGTGACCTAGTTTCTGACTGCAGATGACCCATTTTCGAACTTGGCCCAGATTTCATCAAGGTAATCATTCTGACCAAAATTCATGAAGATCAATTGAAAAATACAGCCTCTATCGCATACACAAGGTTTTTCTTTGATTTGATCTAGCGACCTAGTTTTTGACCCCAGATGACCCATTTTCGAACTTGGCCTAGATTTCATCAAGGTTAACATTCTGACAAAATTTCATGAAAATCTGTTGAAAAATACAGCCTCTATCGCACACACAAGGGTTTTCTTTGATTTGACCTAGTGACCTAGTTTTTGAACCCAGATGACCCATTTTCGAACATTGGCCTAGATTTTATCAAGGTAATCATTCTGACCAAAATTCATGAAGATCAATTGAAAAATACAGTCTCTATCGCATACACAAGGTTTTTCTTTGATTTGATCTAGTGACCTAGTTTTTGACCCCAGTTGACCCATTTTCGAATCTGGCCTAGATTTCATCAAGGTAATCATTCTGACAAAATTTCATGAAGATAGTTGAAAAATACAGCCTCTATCGCATACACAAGCTAAATGTTGACAGACAGACAGACAGACAGACAAACGACGGACATCGGGCGATCACAAAAACTCACCTGAAAAACAACAACATAAAATTACTTATTTGCCACTTGAATATGTATAACCAAATTACTGGGGAAGAAGAAGATAAAATAGTATATACTCCACATTTATTTTACATTTTTCAGTGAACTTTTACTGAATTAGATAAAAATATATCTGAAATACCTCAAATATGTTTTTCACTCATTACACATCTAGTGAGACTTGTTCTGTATTTACAAATAATTGACCATAAGCACGTATAATTTTACAACAGAAGGCTACAGTGATAGTGAAGTGTCTCATAACAGTTAACTTTTTCGTAAACCTGAATTAAATCAAGAGGGTATCAAATATGCAACATTTGTTTAAAACCATTGATTTTTCTATCTTACACTGCAAAAAAAAAATGAATTTCCTCTCCATACAAATGTATTACAAGCCTTATTGTCCATGTATATATAAATATATATGCTAATTAGAAACATTTTCATTGGTTGAAACAGATACCTGTCTGAAGTGTAGCCCCGTCCTCCACTAGATTATCAGATATCAGTCGCGCAATCTCGTTAATTTCCGGAGTCCTGATAATTGGCATTATTTCCGGCAAGGGTGTATTGTGTTCTACCATACAATCAATGTGAGACTGATGTATAAGCCCGTCACCCAGTGTTCTAGGCATATGTTCATTAACTTGAGCTAAAAATGAATAGATATATATTTAGTTCAAACCTATGAATACCATACTATAAAGTATTAACAAGGGAAGTTTCACAATTTCATACAATATCTATCGACCATTTAATCTATAATGTTCATACGCTAACATCAAGTCTTACCTATGTTGCAGTTGGACACTAAAAAGTGCAGACTCTACCCCACCAAAATATACATTGTCGTACTTAAATATACATTGTAGTACCTAAATATACATTGTTCTACCTAAATATACATTGTAGTACCTAAATATACATTGTTCTACCTAAATATACATTGTAGTAGCTAAATATACATTGTCTTACCTAAATATACATTGTAGTACCTAATATATACATTGTTGTACCTAAATATACATTGCCATAGCTAAATATACAATGCCGTAGCTAAATATACATTGTTGTACCTAAATATGTATTGTCGTACCTAAATATACATTGCTGTACCTAAATATGAATTGTCATACCTAAATATGCATACTCATACCTAAATATATACTGTCATATGCAAATATACACTGCCATACCTAACTATACATTGCCGTACCTAAATATGCATTGCCATACCTAAATATACATTGCCGTACCTAAATATGTATCGTCATACCTAAATATGCATTGCTGTACCTAAATATGTATTGTCGTACCTAAATATGCATTGCCATACCTAACAAGGCAGTCTGAAAGACAGCTAAATCCCCCGCCACTGCTATGGATAGTGAAAGAGTAAAACCTGATTTTAGCTGTGACCTTGACCTTGAACTGACATGGCTGACTCATGAATTCTGCACAACATCTTGATGAGGTGATCATTTGACCAAAGTTTCATGAAAATCCTTCCAGGGGTTTAGGAGATACAGAGCTGAAACCTTTGACCTTCAGTTGTGACCTTGACCTTGAGTTGACATGGCTGACTCATGAGTTCTTGATGAGGTGATCATTTGACCCAAGTTTGATGAAAATCCTTCAAGGGGTTAAGGAGATACAGAGTGGACACCAAACGGAAGGCTCAAACCTTCGACCCTTAATTGTGACCTTGACCTTGAGCTGGTATGGTTGACTCATAATTTCTGCACATCGTTCTGATGAGGTAATCATTTGACCTAAGTTTTATAAAATTCCTTCAAGGGGGTTTAGGAGATATAGAGCGGACACAAAATGGAAGGCTCAAACCTTTGACCTTCAGTTGTGACCTTGACCTTGAGCCGACATGGCTGACTCATAAGTTCTGCACATCGCCTTGATGAGGTGATCGTTTGACCCAAGTTTGATGAAAATCCTTCAAGGGGTTTAGGAGATATAGAGCGGACACAAAATGGAAGATTCAAACCTTTGACCCTAAGTTGTGACCTTGACCTTGAGCCGGCATGACTGACTCATGGGTTCTGCACATCGTCTTGATGAGGTGATCCTTTGACCCAACTTGGCAAGTTTTATAACAAGAGGACCATGATGGTCCTGAATTGCTCACCTCTTCCCACATGACCCAGTTTTGAGTATGATGTCGTTTTTTCTATTATTTGACATAGTAACCTAGTTTTTGAGCTCATGTGACCCAGTTTTGAACTTGACCTAGATATTATCAAGATAAAAATTCTGACCAATTTTCATGAAGATCCATTGAAAAATATGGTCTCTAGAGAGGTCACAAGGTTTTCCTATTATTTGACCTATTGACCTAGTTTTCGAAGGTACGTGACCCTGTTTTGAACTTTACCTAGATATCATCAAGGTGAACATTCTCACTAATTTTCCTGAAGATCTCATGAAAAATATGGCCTCTAGAGAGGTCACAAGGTTTTTCTATTTTTATACCTACTGGCCTAGTTTGACCGCACGTGACCCAGTTTCAAAACTGACCTAGATATCATCAAGGTGAACATTCAGATCAATTTTCATGAAGATCCATTGAAAAATATGGCCTCTAGAGAGGTCAAGAGATTTTAATAATTTTAGACCTACTGACCTAGTTTTTGACCGCAGTTGACCCAGTTTCGAACTTGACCTAGATATCATCAAGATGAACATTCTGACCAACTTTCATACAGATCCCATGAAAAGTATGGCCTCTAGAGAGGTCACAAGGTTTTTTTATTATTTGACCTACTGACCTAGTTTTTTAAGGCACGTGACCCAGTTTCAAACTTGACCTAGATATCATCAAGGTGAACATTCTGACCAATTTTCATGAAGATCCATTCAAGGGTATGGCCTCTAGAGAGGTCACAACGTTTTTTCATTATTTGACCTACTGACCTACTTTTTGAAGGCACGTGACCCACTTTCGAACACGTGACCCACTTTCGAACTTGACCTAGATATCATCAAGATGAATATTCTTACCAATTCTTATGGAGATCCATTCACAAGTATGGCCTCTAAAGAGGTCACAAGGTTTTTCTATTTTTAGACCTACTGACCTAGGTTTTGACCGCACATGACCCTGTTTCGATCTTGGCCTAGATATCATCAAGATGAACATTCAGACCAACTTTCATACAGATCCCATGAAATATATGGCCTCTAGAGAGGTCACAAGGTTTTTCTATTTTTAGACCTACTGACCTAGTTTTTGATGGCACGTGACCCAGTTTCGAACTTGACCTAGATATCATCAAGATAAACATTCAGACCAACTTTCATACAGATCCCATGAAAAATATGGCCTTTAGAGAGGTCACAAGGTTTTTCTATTATTTGACCTAATGACCTAGTTTTTAATGGCACGTGACCCAGTTTCCAACTTGACCTAGATATCATCAAGGTGAACGTTCTGACCAATTTTCATGAAGATCTTATGAAATATATGGCCTCTAGAGAGGTCACAAGGTTTTTCTATTTTTAGACCTACTGACCTAGTTTTTGACAGCACGTGACCCAGTTTCAAACTTGACCTAGATATCATCAAAGTGAACATTCTGACTTATTTTCATGAAGATCTTGTGAAATATATGGCCTCTAGAGAGGTCACAAGATTTTTCTATTTTAAGACCTACTGACCTAGTTTTTGAAGGCATGTGACCCAGTTTCGAACTTGACCTAGATATCATCAAGATGAACATTCTGACCAACTTTCATAAAGATCCCACAAAAAATGTGACCTCTAGAGTGGTCAGAAGCAAAAGTTTACGGACGGACGGACTGACGCACGGACGGACGGACGACGGACGCTGCATGATCACAAAAGCTCACCTTGTCACTATGTGACAGGTGAGCTAAAAATCCTTCAAGGGGTTTAGGAGATATGGACAGGACACGATTTTGTTACGGACGGAAAGACCGACGGACGGAAGGACGGACGGACGCAGACCATTCCTATAATCCCTCCGCCACGGCGGGGAATTAATAACTATACATTGCCATACCTAAATATGCATTGCCATACCTAAATATACATTGCCGTACCTAAATATGTATCGTCATACCTAAATACACATTACCGTACCTAAATATGTATTGTCGTACCTAAATATGCATTGCCTTATCTTAATATACATAGTCATACCTAAATATACATTGTCATATGCAAATATACATTGCCATACCTAACTTTACATTGTTGTACCTAAATATGCATTGCCCTATCTAATACAAATTGGCCAAGCTTAATATATCATGCCCAAGCTTACTATACATTGCCCTAGCTCAATATACATTGTCCTAGCTTATTATACATTGTCCTAGCTTAATATACATTGCCCTAGCTTAATATACATTGTCCTAGCTTAATATACAATATACATGACCATAGCTTAATACACACTGCCCTATCTTAATATACATTGCACTAGCTTAATACACACTGCCCTAGCTTAATATACATTTCACTAGCTTAATACATATTGCCCTAGCTTAATACACATTGCCCTAGTTTAATATACATTGCACTAGCTTAATACAGACTGCCCTAGCCTAATATACTTTGCACTATCTTAAAACATTGCATTTCTTTAATATACATTGCGCTAGCTTTATATACACTGCCCTACTTTAATATAAATTGTCCTAGCTTTATATACACTGCCCTTCTTTAATATACATTGCCCTAGCTTTATATACACTGCCTTACTTTAATATACATTGTCCTAGCTTTATATACACTGCCCTACTTTAATACATATTGTCCTGTCTGAATATACACTATCCAGCCAATATTAACATCAGCCTACCTATGACATACATGCACTTTAAACCTCTGGTAAAGTTAAATGCCCTTACCTATAATATAATCAGCAGCTTGGATAGCAGCTCTTGTACAATCAACACTTACACCCAGAGAACAGAATCCGTGCTGATCTGGTGGACTGACATGTATCAAGGCAACATCCAACCTATACACAAAACAGCATATAGTGAAAGCATTCACCAATTATGTCTTTGTACAGATTAAATTGTTTGCTTATTGTGCTTAATAAAATGTTGGGAATAACAACATATTCCAACAGTACTTGAAATACGAACAATTTTCCTGGCAAAAATCTTCCAACAACTTCCTCACATGAATCAGAAGTGGATAACAACTTCCTCACATGAATCAGAAGTAGATAACAACTTCCTCACATGAATCAGGAGTAGATAACAACTTCCTCACATGAATCAAAAGTAGATAACAACTTCCTCACATGAATCAGAAGTGGATAACAACTTCCTCACATGAATCAGAAGTGGATAACAACTTCCTCACATGAATCAGGAGTGGATAACAACTTCCTCACATGAATCAGGAGTGGATAACAACTTCCTCACATGAATCAGGAGTGGATAACAACTTCCTCACATGAATCAGGAGTAGATAACAACTTCCTCACATGAATCAGGAGTAGATAACAACTTCCTCACATGAATCAGAAGTGGATAACAACTTCCTCACATGAATCAGAAGTGGATAACAACTTCCTCACATGAATCAGAAGTGGATAACAACTTCCTCACATGAATCAGGAGTGGATAACAACTTCCTCACATGAATCAGGAGTGGATAACAACTTCCTCACATGAATCAGGAGTGGATAACAACTTCCTCACATGAATCAGAAGTGGATAACAACTTCCTCACATGAATCAGAAGTGGATAACAACTTCCTCACATGAATCAGAAGTGGATAACAACTTCCTCACATGAATCAGAAGTGGATAACAACTTCCTCACATGAATCAAAAGTAGATAACAACTTCCTCACATGAATCAGGAGTGGATAACAACTTCCTCACATGAATCAGAAGTGGATAACAACTTCCTCACATGAATCAGGAGTAGATAACAACTTCCTCACATGAATCAGAAGTGGATAACAACTTCCTCACATGAATCAGAAGTGGATAACAACTTCCTCACATGAATCAGAAGTGGATAACAACTTCCTCACATGAATCAGGAGTAGATAACAACTTCCTCACATGAATCAGAAGTGGATAACAACTTCCTCACATGAATCAGGAGTAGATAACAACTTCCTCACATGAATCAGAAGTGGATAACAACTTCCTCACATGAATCAGAAGTGGATAACAACTTCCTCACATGAATCAAAAGTAGATAACAACTTCCTCACATGAATCAGGAGTAGATAACAACTTCCTCACAATGAATGTCAGGTAGAAAACAACTTCCTCACATGAATGTCAGGTAGAAAACAACTCCATCACATGAATGACAGGCGGTTAACAATTCCCTCACATGATAAGATGCGAGAAAAAAACTTCGTCAAAAGAATAACAGGTGGATAACAACTTCCTGACATGAATGACTGATGGGAAGCAACTTCCACACATGCGCTGGAAAATAAACACATTTCTGAAAATTTAGCTAGAAGACAAAACTTGTGACCTCCTTACTAGGTTTATAACCTAATCACTTTCCCAAAGTAAGATTAAACTACATACTTGTAAATCTTTCTCCTGAACAGAAGTGGAATTTCACTGAGGAAGATTGACACTGCATCTGCTCGTCCCTCAGCTATGGCCTTCCTACAGTTTGCTCCAATGAACAGCGACTTTGATCGAAAAATACCTTAAGCACAAATGTACCGCATAATAATCATACATGTATCCCGTTATGGAGATTATAACACAAGGTAGTGGACTCGCAATGACACTTGGCAAATTCCGCATAACGTAAAATCATTTAATTTCGTGGGGCATGAAATTTCGTGGTTTTGGTTAAAACAGCGATTTTGTGGGGATATGGATTCGTGGATTTCAACTTTGAAACATAAAATGAATGGGAATTTTACTTGTTCATTGGGATTAAATTTCGTGGATTGACTCAACCACGAAATGTACGAAAATTAGTCCGCCACGAATATTAATGATTTCACAGTAACGTACTCTCGTTATGCAGTTCGCCATTCTCTCAACGTAAATACAGCTGAATGTGCACTCGACTTTTGGAAATTTCCAAAAAGATAAACGGAGAATGTGGAAATCGCATGCAGTGAGTATGTAATTTGGCAAATAACATTACTGGTTTACTACCTTAACCCTTATCATGCTGGACACGACTGATTCTGCCTTTGGGAACAATGTAGATCATGATCAAGATGTGCACTGTTCGTCATTCAGTCAGTATATTTTTGGTAAGCAGCCCTTTTAACAGTTAATGGTACTGTCCAAAGTGAAAGATGGACAAGTTCATTATAGAAATTTAGCAGGGTAAGGGTTAAAAGCATTCTGCCACATGAATAATATATCAGAATAATTAAAAAGTTGTATAGCTATCAACAACACCATAACTTTTTGATTTCCTCAGAGAAGAGAGCTTTTAAGAAATAACACTAAATAACCATTTTCTGCTTGGAATACTTTGCTTTCCTTTTTTTCTGTTTCATTTCAAAATTAATTAAATTAATTATTAGGAGTAAACTATTATTACTTTATACGAATGTATACAGTACCTTCATACTCTGGTTCAGTGTAAGTTGCAGGACCGACAGTTGGTATATGTATTAACTCAACATCTTTTAAAGCGGCTTTCTTTCCATAGTCAGCCAGCACTGACAGAAGGTAGTTTGGTGTTGCAGCACATCCATGGACAAATATTTTGTGACCTGAATATAAAATATAATTCTCTAAATTATACACTTAGAGAAATGATTCTTAATTCTTTTAATTGCTGTGGTCACTATATGCATCCACCCTGAAAAGTGTGGCATTCTATATGTCCAACTCTATTATATGTGGACCTCAACCACACTGGAGTATACCTTCAATGGCCATACCCTTCAATGGGTTCGGAAACAAAATAACTCTGAGAACATGTTACCAAGAGCGTCTTTGTCACATTACCATATCCACAAGACAGTGAAGGGCAGCACACTTGCGTTCCTTCAATGTTACCTCCACATTATCAATTAAGAGGCTAAGGGCACCACCTTCAAAAGACATTATGTGATCAAACCTGGAGTATCAATCCATAGTCTGGAACCCATACAAAGTAGGAGCAGAAACACATGAGCCGTGCCATGAGAAAACCAACATAGTGGGTATGCGACCAGCATGGATCCAGACCAGCCTGCGCATCTGCGCAGTCTGGTCAGGATCCATGCTGTTCACTAATAGTTTCTCCAATTCCAATAGGCTTTAAAAGCGAACAGCATGGAGCCTGACCAGACTGCGCGGATGCGCAGGCTGGTCTGGATCCATGCTGGTCGCATACCCACTATGTTGGTTTTCCCATGGAACGGCTCACATATTGGAGTTGGTCAAGAAGAGTGCTGAAAGACCAACAGATATTACAACATCAGCAGTGTATCCTCCAAGCTAGATCACCTGTGATGAGAAACATTCGAGTCCTGACAGACTACGGCCCAACTGATCATGATGTACAAATCACTGATGACCTTGTGGACATTCCAGCCAGCCAGTATCTCAGCCTAGCCTAGGACTATACCAGATTCTCCCATTGTCTCCCCATCTTACTGCAGATCTATACGTATTCTTTCCAAAACCATTACTGCATTGAACATTTTGCCAGCTGAAGTTGCAAAACCCCTGACATGCTATCCTTGCCATCACCCTCACTCTAGTTTACAGCAGCCTTGCTAAAAGTATTTACTGGTGATCCCCATTGCCATGCTGGGTGCAGCCACTGTAACCAGATAGGTCTGGGCCGAAGAGATGAACAGGCAGATTGACACACGTTTTTATTTCTTTATTTCAACTCTTGCAATCGTTCATCCTCTATCCTTCATTATCTTTTTTTACCTAGCACAGCCCATTGTGTAATTTTCAAGTGTGAGCTGCTTCGAGGTATGATGCAGATTCCAGTGTTTCCAAAAATAAGACTTATCTTGATTTGCAGGGAATGGTTTGCTGGTTATGTCGAAAACCCTACGATAACTAGAAGATGCTTTTGAAGAAAAACGCATGTCTCCCCCAATGCAAAGTCATAATAAGCAAGAAGTCAATAGGGGACAGAAGAATAAGTCAAAGAGACACTGATGGTTAGCTGCAACAGGGATCATATACTTGGCATGTCCAATCATCCGACTAAGTTTCATCAGTCTGGGCCTAGAGGCCTAGTTATGAATTGGAAACGGTTTTCCATGTTAAGGCCCCTGTGACCTTGACCTTTGATCGAGTGACCCCAAAATCAATAAGGGTCATCCACTCTGCATGTCCAACCATCCTATGAAGTTTCAACATTCTGTGTCAAATGGTTCTCGAGTAATTGATCGGAAATGGTTTTCCATGTTCAGGCCCCTGTGACCTTGACCTTAGCTCAAGTGACCCCAAAAACATCAAAGGTAGTCTACTCTGTAAGTCCTATGATCCTATGAAGTTTGAAGTTTCTGGGTCAAATGGTTCTCAAGCTTGACCTTTGATCTAGTAACCCCAAAAATAGTAGGGGTCATCTACCCTGTAAGCCTATCACCCTAATAAGTTTGAAGGTTCTAGGTCAAATGATTCTCCAGCTATTGATCGAAAATGAAGTGTGATGGACGGATGGCCCCTGTGACCTTGACCTTTGATGGAGTGGCCCCAAAAACAATAGGGATCATCCACTCTGTAAGTCCTATCACCCTATGGAGTTTGAAGGTTCTAGGTCAAATAGTTCTAAAGTTACTGACTGGAACTGGATTTCCATGTTCTGGCCCCTGTGACCTTTTTCTTTATAGAATGACCCCAAAATCAATAGGTGTCATCTACTCTGCATGTCCAATCATTCTATAAAGTTTCAACATTCTAGGTCAAGTTGTTCTAAAGTTATTGATCGGAAATGGTTTTCCATGTTCAGGCCCCTGTGACCTTGACCTTTAACAGAGTGACCCCAAAAAGAATAGGGGTCGTCTACTCCATAAGCTCTGCCATCCTGTGAAGTTTGAAGGTTCTAGGTCAAATCGTTCTCCAGTTATTGATTGGAAATGAAGTATGACGGATGGACGACAGGGCAAAAACAATAATAATGGTTAACCTTTTTTGTCTTTTCATAGACGAAAATGTATTGATTCATAAAATAAGTAGCTACCACATTAAGAAGCAGTAATCTTTACATATATTTTCATTTCACATTTTAAAAAACCAGTTCAATCAATAATCAAAAACTGATCAGAAACCAGTCGGACTATTTTGGATGGTCAATCATGAAAATGAACCGACTAAGCATCCCTATCTAAATCTCTATAGATTGTTAAGACCTGCCAGTAGTCAAAATAATTCAACGTTTAGATTGTTTTATAACTGTGACTGGGCAATCTAAAATAATGGAGGGTAATTCACAGTACACAGTCATGTTACGTCATTTGTTTTTTTCGCTTGCACATACAGTCGAATACCATTACCTCGATATTCAAGGGACTTTAAAAACTGCATCGACGTATCCGAAGTTCGACATAACGATATCGACTATCTGAGACTATTTTGTTCTTGTGTCGGACGTCCATTTGAATGTGCTTCGATAACGAAAATTACGCACATTGTTACTCAATCCTAAATGGCAGATTTTTACTCTGTCAAACAAAATATTTCATCCAAATTAGTTGTTATATTGGAAAACAGTTTTCCTGTTTGCAAGGTGTTTTATAAGACTAATTACTGGGAATTAAATGCAAACTTCCTGACATTTAAATTGGATTAAAGATTAAATAACAAACAAAACAAACACACAAACTAACTTGAATATGATTAATACATCGCCGGACAACAATAGGTTGATTTTCACACCTTACAAATAACATGGATATTTTTTGACAAGCTGTGATATCGACGAAGCCAGGTGCAAAAACAGTTAGTTAAGTTGACGGGACTGAAAAATCTCATCGAGCTAAACAAAATATCGAGCTAATCATATCGAGGTAATGATAAATAATTACATTAAGATAAATAGGGAAAAATCGGGACCGACTCAAACACATCGTCCTAACCGGAGTATCGAGCTAAACGATATCGAGGTAACGATATTCAACTGTATTGGCATGTAGATGTTGTAAACATTAATCGTGTACAATACATACATAGGTTTAAATCACCAGAAAATTCGTAATTTTGGAAATTGATAATTTTTACATAAATCAATGAGGAAACGAATCCCCTTTTAGCGTCGGCAGCGATGAAAATTCTATCGGAAATTTCCTCCACTATTTTGGTCTTTCGAGTACGTGCTTGACGCGAGTGGAGATACTGCCCATATAAAAATTATCTCAATATTTCCTAGGATCGTGTCAAATTTGTTGGACTAGACCTGTAACCCTGTAGTGTTTTAGTAGACCACTGGTGCCAGACCAGAAAGAAAATGCCTCTGTATATGTTATACCCTACCCCTAGGTATTCTGTAAGAACCATGGTCATGAAGGGGAAAATATACTAACCCGTTTCAATCGCGCATTTCATACCTAAAGCACGCAGTTCGGTAAATGTGTACTATGGATAGCAAACAACTGGTAATTTATCTTCCATTGTGTACTGGATACATTTCTTCAATACTTCTTATCTTACAAAAATAACGCGTAGTTTATAGCTTTTTCAATGTTACACAAAAAACTTGCTTGACCTTCCCTGGTGAAGTTCCGTTCTAGATTACAAAACCATTCTTATTGGCTGTTGTGAAAATGTATGTCAATCGTCATTTTACTACACGTGTTTGCTAATATGTGAAAATGCAGCATAAATGTGCAAAATGAATAAAACAAGTGAATGAAGTATTGCCATGCAATACAAAGTCCCCTACTGGAAGGCACCTAATTTTCTCTACTGCAGTATAACATAATGAACTGATATCTGTCAATGATGTATAAACAATATTGTACTACATATACAATATGTTATAACAACACACTTGGATTAAAATGTGCATATATAAAAACCCACAGTTGTTTTCATATTGATTTTTTTTGGCTGATTATAAAAATGTTATCATGTAAGTTATTTATAGTAACAACAAAGGGAAATTAATCTTTAAAAAAAAAAGAAAATCTAAATAATATAAGTCCACAAGAAACTCTTTACCAGGTAGAGATAGATCAAAATACACCTAAAAATTGGATGTAACATGCATGCTGTACCACAGAAAAGTGGTCTTGATTTTTCTCTACTGCCAGTAATAAAAAAGTTACAATAAAATCTATTTATAGTAATAACAAAGGAACGTAATTCTAAATACAAGGGTGCCTCATGGTGGTGAACATTTGGTCCAAGTTACATCAAAATCCCTCCATGCATGAAGAAGAAATGTTCCGTACAAAGTCATTCTTGAATTTGACCTTTGACCTCTAAATATGACCTTGACCTTAGACCTAGGGACCTGGTTCTTGCGCATGACATGTTGTCTCATCCAGGGGAATATTTGTGCCAAATGATATCTAAATTCTGCTTTGCATGACAAAGTTATAGACCGGATATGAAAAAAATCCTCTTGACCTTTGATCTCAAAGTGTGACCTTGACCTTTAAGCTAGGGTACTGGGTGTTGCGCATGACACGTCGTCACATCATGGGGAACATTTATGCCAAGTAATATTGTAATCCCTTGATGGATGACAGAGATCTGGATCGGACAAGGAAAAAAACCTTATTGACCTTTGACCTCCAATTGTGACCTTGACCTTTGAGCTAAGGGTCTGGGCTTTGCGCATGACATATTGTCTCATCACGGGGAACATTTGTGCCAAGTAATATTAAAATCCCTTCATGGATGGCAGAGTTATGGACGGGACAAGAAAAAAACTCTGTTGACCTTTGACCCTCAATTGTGACCTTGACCTTTGAGTTCATCATAGGGAACACTTGTGCTAAGTGATATTAAAATCCCTTAATGAATGTCAGAGTTATGGACCGGACACGAAACAGACCCTGTTCATGCTATGTTAACATTTGACTGCTAAGTGTGACCTTGACCTTTGAGCTAGGGGTCTGAAAGTTGTGCATGACACATCGTCTTATTATGAGGTACATTTGTGCCAAGTAATACTAAAATCCCTTCATGGATGGGAGAGCTATGCACCGGACAGGAAAAAAGCCTTGTTGACCTTTGACCTCCAATTGTGACCTTGACCTTTAAGCTAGGGGTCCAGGTTTTGCACATGACACCTCGTCTCCTCATGGGGAACATTTGTGCCAAGTAATATTAAAATCTCTTCATGGATAGGAGAGTTATGGACCGGACAGGAAAAAAGCCCTGTTGACCTTTGACCTCCAATTGTGACCTTGACCTTTGAGCTAGGGGTCCGGGATTTGCGCATGACACGTCATCTCATCATGGGGAACATTTGTGCCAAGTAATACTAAAATCCCTTCAAGGATGGGAGAGTTGTGGACCGAACAGGAAAAAAGCCCTGTTGACCTTTGACCTCAAATTGTGACCTTGACCTTTGAGCTAGGGGTCCAGGTTTTGCGCATGACACGTCGTCTTATCATGGGGAACATTTGTGCCAAGTAATATTAAAATCCCTTCATGGATGACAGAGTTATGGACCGGACACGAAATTGCGGACGGACGGACGGAATGACGGAAAAGTGCATTCCTATAGTCCCCGAAACTGGTTTTCAACCAGTAGGGGACTAATAAACAGAACAGAATGATGTAGACCAATGTTACGATGATTTCAAATTAAAAATCATTATACAAGATGAATTTCATTCATCATTTAGAGTTTTAGTGTAAAATTGTGAATTTTTTAAATTCTGTTTTTGTTTGTTTACGTTTCGCCTGACATGTGCACACTGCCGTGACCTCTAGACCGGATGTTCATTAGGAAGGTCACGCAAGTTTTTTCTGTAACGTTGACAAAAGCATAATATATGTTGATAATCTCAGCAATATGCAATATAGAGACAATGTGACTGGTGCACATAAAGATAAATTATCGCTTGTTCAATATACTAGGTACCCATTCACCGAACTGTGTGTTTAAGTTGAGAAATGTACGATTGAAACGGGTTAGTATATTTTCCCCTTCATGACCATGGTTCTTAAAGAATACCTAGGGGTAAGGTATAACAATTTCTTTCTTCTGGTGCCAGTGAAGTAGACCATCAAAATGGTATCTCAACCAACTGACTCGATTCTACATATTCTCCTAATTAAATCATGCAAGCAAGTGGTATAACTAAAACAAGAGGGCCATAATGGCCCTATATCGCTCACCTGTCATCATTGCACTTAAGGACAAGAAAGTCAAAAAATCATAATCAAGATCAATTAAAAGAATCATAAGAATATAGTTGAAATTTTCTTAAAGGTACAGATATGTCAAAATACATTCCTCAATTAGGGGTACCATCCATGTTGTACCATAGGAAAGAGGTCTCGGTTTTTCTCTAAGGCCAACAGTAAAAAACTTACTAAATAAGCTATTTATAGTAACATAAAAGGGAAGTAATTAAAAAAATAAGGATCTGCCAAATAAAAACAAGAGCACTGCAATGCAACGCAAATGCAGAGCTATATACACACAAAACAAAGTCATATGACCTTTGAACCCTAAGTGTGACCTTGACCTTGAAGTGAGCCATCCGAAACATGTGCTCTGCACATCGATTCGATGAGGTGAACATTTGTGTCAGGTTTCTTTGAAATCCTTCAAGGGGTTCAAGAATCACAGAGTGGAAGGGAAATTGCTAACCAACAGACAGACAGACAGACGGACACGGAGGCAATAACATCATACATCTCTTAGGGCGTATAAAAAGGAATCAAGATCTTATGGTGATACAATTTAAGTTGTGTGCAAGTTTGGTTAAAATCAAATCATAAATGAAGCTGCTATTGTGCAGACAAAGTCAAAATAGCTAGTTTTGGCCCTTTCAGGGGCCATAACTCTGGAACCCATTATGGGATCTGGCAAGTTCAAGAACGGAACCAAGATCTTATGGTGACACAAGTTTTTGTGCAAGTTTGATTAAATTCAAATCATAAATGAAGCTGCTATTGCGCAGACAAGGTCAAAATAGCTAATTTTGGCCCTATCAGGGGCCATAACTCTGGAACCCATAAAGGAATCTGGCCAGTTCAAGAAAGGAACCAAGACCTTGTGGTGATACAATTTGTGTGCAAGTTTGGTTAAAATCAAATCATAAATGAAGCTGCTACTGCGCAGACAAGGTCAAAATAGCTAATTTTGGCCCTTTCAGGGACCATAACTCTGAAACCCATTAAGGGATCTGGCCGGTTCAAGAAAGGAACCAAGATCTTATGGTGACACAAGTTTTGTGCAAGTTTGATTAAATTCAAATCATAAATGAAGCTGCTTTTGTGCAGACAAGGTCAAAAGAGCTAATTTTGGCCCTTTCAGGGGCCATAACTCTGGAACCAATAATGGGATCTGGCCAGATCAAGAAAGGAACCAAGATCTTATGGTGATACAAGTTGTGTGCAAGTTTTGGTAAAAATCAAATCATAAATGAAGCTGCTTTTGTGCAGACAAGGTCAAAATAGCTAATTTTGGCCCTTTCAGCGGCCATAACTCTGGAACCCATAAGGGGATCTGGCCAATTCAAGAAAGGAACCAAGTTGTGTGCAAGTTTTGGTAAAAATCAAATCATAAATAAAGCTGCTATTGTGCAGACAAGGTCAAAATAGCTAATTTTGGTCCTTTCAGGGGCCATAACTCTGGAACCCATAAGGGGATCTGGCCAGTTCAAGAAAAGATACAAGTTGTGTGCAAGTTTGGTTAAAATAAAATCATAAATGAAACCACTATCGTGCAGACAAAAAATTGTGGACGGACGACGGACGGACATAGGGCGATCACAAAAGCTCACCCTGTCACTACGTGACAGATGAGCTAAAAAAAGGAAAACAAAATTCCACCTGTTACAGCTGATTGTCAGAATAAACAAATGTTTTGCGGTCACGTACTGACCTGACTGAATCGCTTGGACAGCTTCTTCGGCACATTTCTTCGCCGGTTCGCGATCATGTTGAGGACTGAGTGCATCTGGTGAATAAATAAAAAAAGAACGACGCGAACCGATACTTGTCACTCGCGGCAATAGCCGTGAAAATGGTTTAAAAAGCGCTGACATTATTATTTTCCAGGCTCCGCTACCTTCTTGTGTACATGTCCATTCGAGGGTCAAGGCCGGTTACGGCCAAGGTCTCTGTTCTTCTACAATTCAAAGAGCGTTTTTTTAATCAAGACGTCATCTGTATTAAACGAGTCATATTGGTTCCATGTACGCCTCACAAATTCAATGATAAAATTAGAGGAAGCAGGGTTCAAGACTTACCTTAAATTGACATTTCTTTGAGGTCAGGTTTGTTTTTAGTTTGGGGCTCAAATATTACAGTAATTCAGGTATGGCATTGCGTAAACTTGGCAGGGCCCTGCAGATACTGGAGACGCACTCCATTCTCAGACATCTGAGACGTGGTTACTACTTATATACGCCGGAACCGATACATCCCCTACCAGACAAAACCCCAGACTGGAAAACTGCTGATGAGGCTTTGCAAGTTGTGCAGTCAGGTGAATCATCATTTAATACTTGGTTTTCATAATTTGTTTGAATGTTGCAAACATCCCTGACTTTCTGCAGTAAATGCTTCAGACTTTTCATTTTCTACTTAAAAATAATGAGACGTCTATCTGTTTGGTATAACTGGACGTTTAGTCAAAATAATTTGACGGTCAGACTGTACATTTGTAACGGGCAATCTAAATGTCAAAACTTCGAAGGACCAAAATTATGGAGGATAAATCACAGTACAAAGTCATATAAATTGGTTTTATCGCTTGCGCATATTGCTGTGTACGTATATTAATCCTGACTGTACATACATGGAAATTATTTGATAATTTTACATAAATCAATGAGGAATTGAATCCCCTTTTGATACATGTAAGTTTCATTTGAATTTATCTTGTATCTGCAACAAAATCAGCATTTAAAACCCAAATCGGCAGCGATGACAATTTCATCTGAAATTGCCTCCACTATTTTGGTCTTTCGAGTGTTTGACGCAAATGGAGATATTCACTCAGATATTGCTCATAAGAAAAATATCTCAGTATTTCTTAGGAATGCATCAAAGTAGTTGGACTAACTGGATGTCTTGTCTGTGTTGTAACCGTCCGGTAACTGGATGCCTAGTCTGTTCTCAAGGAGTTTTCTAAATGTCCAGTAAATCATTTTTTTAGGAATAGTGCAATGAATGAATTAAATTTATTATTTTCTGTTTGCCTAAGGTAGTGCTAGCTATAGTCATATTTACCTGTTGTAAACAAATCCTAGACTGATCATGAATGTTAACCAAAAGATATTCTAGGAAGTGTCCTTCAATGGTTGTAGTGTCAATATGATAAACCACTTGTACTGATTTAAACAAATTTTAATTACAGGTCAGAGGATATTTGTGCATGGTGCAGCAGCCACACCATGTCACCTCATTGAGGCTATGTGTAGACATGGTACCAGGGCAGATATCAGAGGGTGTGAAGTAATGCATATTCATACTGAAGGGCCGGGCTTATACAATGAACCAGAATATGACCGTAATTATATTTACATTTGTACCGGAGTTTGTGAATAGTCTTTTTTGAAAAGCATCATTTTGTAAATTTTTAACTTACCTGAGGCCTTGCTTAGTGTTGTCTTCTGTCTGTCCATCTTCTTTCTGTCTGTCCACATTTATAGCTTCTCATCAACAGTTCATGATAGTGCATTCATTTTTTACTTGATTTTGACAAAACTTGCACACATCTGTGCCAGATTTGATACTTTAATATAATATTGGCACCAGTGTTCCGTGTCTTTGAAAATGCAAAAGAGCCTACCTTTAAGCTTGTGTGTACTACAGTCTTTATTTGAGTCGTGCCCTGAGAAAAGCAACATAGTGGGTTTGCAACCAGCATGGATCCAGACCAGACTGTGCATCTGCGCAGTCTGGTCGGGATCCATACTGTTCGCTTTCAAAGTCTATTGGAATTAGAGACACTTATAGCGAACAGCATGGATCCTGACCAGACTGCATGAATGCGCAGGCTGGTCTGAATCCATGCTGGTCGCAAAGCCACTATGTTGGTTTTCTCATGGCGTGGCTTATTTACTTTGTATCTATACCATGTAGTTATCAGAACATCTATTAATAAATAAAGGTACCAGGATGAATACAAATTAACTTAACAAAAGCTACTGCTGCCATAATAAAAGAGCATTACTCTTGTAATAAGTTACATGGTTGGAGCAGATATCAAGGTGTAAAAATAAAATTGTTTGTTTCCGGTTTCCTGACCTACCCTAAATTTTTGGCCCGACCCTAAATGTTTTTATGGCCTTGGAGAATTTTTTTTCAACTTTTTAATAAAAAAAAAAATACAAAACTGCACTTTTTATGCTTTAAACATGGCCAGTGATAGTAGAAATCAACTGATTCTCTAAAGGTATAATCCCCTTATTTGTATTCATTTTTTGACACAAAAATATTTTTTGAAAAGTCTCACTTAACAAAAAAAAATCCTTCCCCCTCAAAAAAAATTTCCAACCTATCTATCCTAAAAATTTTTGAGCATTTTACCGGAAACAAAGAATTTCTTTTTTAGGCCTAAATGGACAAAAGATCTTGGTGTCTTTTTTTAAACCTGCTGGGTGGGATTTTTGGTGCAGTAGAAATGTGCCTTTGAAATAGCATAGGTAGCTGATTTTAAGGGTGTACACACTATTGTGCCTTCATTTATTTTTTTATGTCAGGCTCAGGGTCCTAAGATCAAGTTCATAGTTTAAAAATCACTTATATGGGCCAAAACTTTATAATTTATTGTTGATTCTAAAATAATTGTACCGGGATATTTCTGATGACTGATTGTCCATGACCCTCAGGTTAGCGACTTGGGATTATTTGGTTCCCTTGTTTCGTTTTACTGTTGCTTCTAGTTTAAATTTGTAAGTTGTACAGGCAAGTACAGGTCTGCTAATCACTTGCCTTTAAATAAAATTAATAAACTAACGTTTCTCGTAAAACTAATGCATAGCAATTTTAAATATGCATTTAATTCTTCTGAAAGAGTATGGATGTTTCAAGGGTCTACATTGAAATTGCATTTTTCTTATTACCTCATTTGATATTTGCTCAGTGTGAGCTGTTTAGTATAATGGATGATCCGGCATACTGGTTCATTGTCTTCCATCAACTTTTTTACTTAATCATCTTATCTTAACCCACTTGTTAGAATTAAACCATACTTGCCCTGTAGCACCCTGGCATGGTTCTTTCTCAATTTTAATTAAGAAATAATAAGTTCCCAAATGTGGTTTATCGTAGAATAACCCGAGTTTTGAGTTCTCATGCGTAAGAATATATCACGAAAGCCTTCGTAAAACTCGGGTTATTCTACGATAAATCACACTTGGGAACTTGTTATTTCGATTCTAACACGACATACAAGTACAGAAGTATTAGAAGAAATGGTTACTACTTTTCACGGCTGTGCTACGCACCTGTATTGGATGACGTTATTGCACGCAAGTGGTTTATTGCAGAATAACCCGAGATAGATTTTGCTCTACATGTTTGTAGGTTATTTGCTGATCGTGTTAGAATCAAATTTAGCCAAAGCTAGAAATAGAAAATCCTTAAAATGACTTCTTCTCATCAATCACTTATGGATCTTTGCCAAACTTGATCTGTAGCGTCATTATATAGACCTTTCTCAAACTGTTCATATAGTTACGCTTGGCCTCTTTTAGAAACTGTAGGGTTAAAGTCCCATTATTTCTCTGAAATAGCATTATTTTCCTTAGAAAGAAGACCACAAAACATTGTCAGATTGTAGAGCTCCCTAAATGGTACAGAAACAGCATATATTTGGTCTATGTTGACACTTTATCCTTCGAAAAATAATTGCTGCAATACGCCTTTTAAATGTATGGATGACAAAATACTGTCAGTGTTTACATTTTTAGTCAGCAGGTCTTTCCGATGACAGTTTGTAATAACTCGGAAGGACGCATAATTGAATGGTGTCATTCACACAAAAATTCAAGATCGAAGCTCTGCACACACCAAAAAACGAAAAAGAACTTACTCTGAGCGCTTCAACACAAATTGCTTGTCAAGATGTGTTTTCTTGTGTACTTGCTAGTTTAAACTGGATCTTTTGCACCCTTGGTTGGTCCTCTCCCTCAAGTTTATCGTAATGGAACTGCTTAATAGATGCTCACTAAACTTGTTCAAAAAGTGAGGTCAAAATTCACCTCAGGTGAGTGACTGAGGCCCATTGCAGCCTTCTGTTAAAATGTAAATTAGAATTCTTTCTTTAGTAAAAGAAAAGAAGGACTCAAAATCATGTAAGTACTGATATCAAGGAATATGAGACAGCATCCCTCAACAGTAGATTCCTATACAAGATGAACTATTCTAGCATTAGACACATGTAACCAGGGTTAGACACTAACTTATTTGAACAGGGTGCACAAAGGAATCTCTACCTTTTAAATCTTGGGGTCCTCCTCAAGTTTTGGGATCCCTCTTAATATGATATATGAAAAAATCACAACAAATGTCAAAACAAGTCGAGAATTCTTATTTCAAGTTTATATCACATAGATGCTTTACATGCATGCAATCTGTAAGCATCTGTTAACTGTTGATTTTTTATTATTCAGGACCAACAATAACTTTCCACCTTAGGTACATACATATTTTAACTGTTTATTAGTAAAATATCTTACAATATTTTTCAAACAGAAATTAATCTTTATTTTTATTTATCATTGACCAAAAAAAAACAGGTATCCTGACAGCACGCCATCTTTTACAAGCTGGTATTCCTCCTCAAAATTTGGGATCCTCGTGCCCCCGGGACACTGTTAGTGTCTAACCCTGGTGTATATTTTAAAACTCCCTCCCAATTACACCCGCCGGAAGCGACACAATATGTGGTCCCTGCATTTTCCATATATATTATTCCAATAATATTGCAAAACCTACTTAACATGTATTATCTGTTGAATTGAACTGATAGTTTACCTGTCCATGGTCCCTGGTCCCTTCAGGCTTAAATGAGCCGTACCATGAGAAAACCAACATAGTGCATCTGCAACCAGCATGGATCCAGACAAGCCTGCGCATCCACGCAGTCTGGTCTGGATCCATGCTGTTCGCTTTCAAAGTCTATTGCAATTAGAGAAACCGTTTGCGAACAGCATGGATCCTGATCAGACAGTGCGGATGCGCAGGCTGGTCTGGATCCATGCTGGTTGCAAATGCGCTATGTTGGTTTTCTCATGGTGCGGCTCAAATGGTTTTTAATCACACTGCTTCAGCTGACACATCAAACAGACACCACCATAAAAATGTGGCATAGGCCAGCACCGGGTCATGCACTTGGTTTTTTGCTAGACTGATTTGAAAAATTTAGACCATAAGCAAGTTTAATTTCATAATTGAAGTCTTTGGGAAAATCACAGATGTTATGACATTAAACATTTCTACAACATGGATTTTAATGTAACAAATCTCAGACTTGTAAATTTACATACTTTCTATCATACGGTCATATAAAATGTGTAGGATTTGGGCTAGTTTTTGAGATATTTGTACATGTTTAAAGAGATCCGCAGATTTCAATATTACTTTATAACGGTATTTGGAAATAATTCACATGTTAACATTTTTAATATCAATTATTTAATCTTTAGAAAGAATTTTATTAGTAATATTCCTGGTTTTATCAGTTAACACACTGTATATAGTATGATATACATTTCCAGATAATGGAACCAGGCTTTATTCTAAGTTATCCAGATAAATGCAGAACTACCTTAATCAAATGT
Source organism: Mercenaria mercenaria (assembly GCF_021730395.1). Lineage (NCBI taxonomy): Eukaryota > Metazoa > Mollusca > Bivalvia > Venerida > Veneridae > Mercenaria > Mercenaria mercenaria. The sequence goes on from NC_069374.1 coordinate 34,256,567, forward strand.
AAGGGTTAAAGCCCACCTGCATAGCTCAATAGGGAGAGTGCAGATATACGAAATGCGGGGTCATGAGTTTGATCCCCAGGAGGGGTATATTATGTTTTCTGTGATGGTTTGATAAAAGACATTGTGTCTGAAATCAATCGTCCTCCACCTCTGATTCATGTAGGGAAGTTGGCAGTTACTTGCAGAGAACAAGTTTGTACTGGTACAGAATCCAGGAACACTGGTTAGGTTAACTGCCCACAATTACATAACTAAAATACTGTTGAAAAATGGCGTTAAACCCAAAACAAACAAGAAAATACAATGTTATTCTTGTATATAATGTTCATTAACTTGATTCAACAGACAACCTCTGTTAACGGACACCTTTACCTGTTATTTGATGTTTAACTTTTACCCTGCTAAATTTCTAAAATGCACTGGTCTTTCATTCAATTTTGGCAGTACCACTTCTTATTTAAAGGTGTGTTCACTGAAGTGCAGACCATGATCAGCCTGCACGGATGTGCAGGCTGATCTTGGTCTGCACAGGTCGCAAAGGCAGAATCTCTTGCCACTAGCAGGCTAAATGTTAAGACATACTTTATTGTATTCAACATGACTAAAAATAGTCTGAAATCTCTTTAAAGATCCGACATTTATTCTGAATTGTCTTTCGATTGAAAAGTGTTGAGCTGGTATGTGTATATGTGTGTAATAGGATCACACTCTATATTATAAGGAAATGTCCACTTTGTAGAGATCTTTATCATACTTGCATACATGTATTGATTCTATTTTCCATGTATTCATAAAACTCTGTTAAAGATATTTAAATGCTATTTACAGATATGTTCAGGTCAAACTCACTTTTCGTTGGTGGAAATTCTAGGAAAGCGATCCATGAGGGCAGGGCTGATGCTATTCCAATATTTCTGAGTGAAATACCGAGGCTATTTCGACACAAGGTAATAGTAATAAAACTGCTGATTTTTAGCAGTAATACTAGTAATTATAATTAAAACAATTATTTAAGAAACAAATAATGGTTTTGTAGTTAAAACTTGGACCTGTTTATTGCCAATCAAAAAATGTTGTCCAAAGAACTTTAACCTTTACCTATAGACTTACCTTAAGCCCTCTTTACACAAGGGAAACAATCTGTTTATTGAAAGAAATTGTTGAGTGAACACCATCTGACAATCATAATCTTGTCCATGTTATACCAGTGCAATAGAAAAGTAAGCTATCTTATAATGTTACCTGCTATACATGATAACACAATCATGCATCTAACAGTCCTGATTCAGAAATTGTTTTCCTTGATTTTCTCATATTTCTTGATATTTTCCCCATACTTTGGCGTATATACATGGCTAGCAGAGATCAGCAATAGCTTTCTCAACAAAGTTTACCTTCTGAAATTCTGTGGGTTTTAACATTCTAAAAAAATCATCTGTTTGTGGACAAATTTCACCACAAAAATGTCTCACTCCCCCAGGGCAGTAAATGATTTGATCTTTACATATTTTTCTTTTCAAAGTGTTGATCTTTACAGTAATTGCTACTAATTATGCATGATTTTTTCGTCACAGGCTCTTGTATGAATAGGGATCCTGATGAATTGTGTCTTTTATGTTTAAGTCTACCTGTTCTTTTTTTGTAGATTATTCACCTTGATATAGCTCTGGTGACAGTAAGCCCACCAGACAAACATGGATTCTGTTCTCTCGGGACAAGTGTGGACTGCACAAGATCTGCTGTTCAAAATGCTAAATATATCATTGGTAAGACAAATAAATAAATCCTTAAATTGTTAATCCTGGAGAAATAGTCATAAGTTCTTCATGTTGTGTGAAGTTTTCATATCTGTTGGACATAATTAGCTCGACTATACAAAGTATAAGGAGAGCTATCCTACTCGACCCGGCGTCGGCGTCTTTCAGCGTCCCCACCTTGGTTAAAGTTTTTTTACACTTTCTCTTTTTTCAACTTATCTCTGTAATTACTTGATGGATTTGATTCAAACTTGAAATAGTTATTCCTCATCATCACCCACATCATCTGACATAAGGGCCATAACTCTGGTACCAATATTTCATGATTTATCTCCCCTTTTCACTTAGTTTTTAAGGTTAAAGTTTTGGTGCACTTTCACTCTATCTCTGTTCTTACTGAATGGATTTGATTCAAACTTAAAATACTTGTTTAACATATCACCCACATCATATGACACAAGATGCATAACTCTAGCACAAATTTTTTATGAATTATTCCTCCTTTTTACTTAGAATTTCAGGTTAAAGTTTTGATGCACTTTCACTCTATCTCAGTTATTACTGAATGGATTTGATTCAGACTTAAAATCGTTGTTCAACATCATCACCCACGCCATATGACACAAGGTGCATAACTCTGGCACCAATTTTTCATGAATTATTACCTCTTTTTACTTAGAATTTTAGGTTAAAGTTTTGATGCACTTTCACTCTATCACTGTTATTACTGAATGGATTTGATTCAAACTTAAAATAGTTGTTCAACATCATCACCCACACCATTTGGCACAAGGTGCATAACTCTTGCACCAATTTTTCATGAATTATTCCCCCTTTTTACTAAGAATTTCACGTTAAAGTTTTGATGCACTTCCACTTTATCTCTGTTAGTACTGAATGGATTTGATTCAAACTTAAAATAGTTGTTCAACATCATCACCCACACCACTTAACACAAGGTGCATAACTCTGGCACCAATTTTTCATGAATTATGCCCCCTTTTACTTAGAATTAAATGTTAGTTTTGATGCATTTTCACTATATCTCAGTTATTATGAAATGCATTTGATTCAAACTTGAAGTAGTTGTTCCACATCATCACCCACATCATATGATACAAGATGCATAACTCTTGCACCAATATTTAATTAATTATGCCCCCTTTTTGCTTAGGCTGTACTTGTATAGTGTTTTGATACACTTTATCTGTACTTCTCTTATTACTTAATATTTTTGACACAGACTCAGGCTATTGTGCAATATCTTCACCCACCATTGGAGTTAATAAACACTCCAGTGACAGCTCCAGTTTTCTCAGATGTGCCCAGTTTCACTATCCAGCATCAAAATAGTCGAGCACGCTGTCTCCTGTGACACCTCTTGTTTTTTGCCCCCAGTCAGTTCCCCCACCCCCTCCATAGAAAAATCAACATTTGACTTTTCTCCCCTCCCCACCTCTGCTCCCCCCCCCCCCCCCCACACACACACCCCACCCACTCCATTTAGTTTTACCCCATATTTAATTTTAAAGTTGAGCGTGCTGTCTTACAGCTGTTGTTACACTTTCTAATTCACTTGGACATGTGCACTTTTCATAACAAATAACTGACTGATTTTGTTAATACTTTATTTTAAAGCCCAACTTTAATAAACTTGGAATTCATACATTGTTTGTAGCCCAAGTAAATAAGCATTTGCCTCGGACATTTGGTGATGGTATTATTCACGAGTCGCATGTTGATGCTATGGTACAGTGGGATGAACCGTTACATGAAATGGCAATTGGTGAGCTGTCTCCGGAAGAAGAGAAAATCGGGAAATTGATCGCCGATAATCTGGTAGAAGATGGTGCCACCTTACAGATGGGTAAGTTTAACAAATTGATAGGATTCAAGACAAGTTATGTCAAACTTGTGCTTGTGTGTCCTTTTGTTTGTCTGCCTGTCCACCTGAACATTTGGCTGAGCTTCTTCAATTTTCAAAATGTAGATATCAGCACGCTTTGATCAAACTTGCAAATATTATGTTTAATTCCCTACCAGGTAAAATTAGGGGCCTCTCCTCGAGGACCCTTTGCAAAATTTTTAGTCTGTATTAAATCAAAAAGTATTTTAGGTATTCCAATGAAACTTGGTATGGTGATAAAGGAGATTTTAGAGTACAGAGATTATGTGTACCCTATAATTTTTTTGCTTTTTCAAAATTTCTTTTGCCATGTAAACATAGTTAAAAGCTATAACAAATTTTTTATATGCAAGAAGATTTATGAAACACTGATCATTACTGTGTAGGGCTTTGAAAAGACTGTTGTTTTTTTGTGTGTTTAAAGAGCAAGTGAAATTTGCTTATTTGTTGTTTTTTTGGGTTAAGGGCCATTCTTCAACAGTATTTCTAGCAATTAAAATAAGCCGTGTTCCTGGATTCTGTACCGGTTATAGCCTGTTCTCCGCAAGTAACCTACCAACCTCTCCACAAGAATTAGAGGTGGAAGACTAAAAATTTCAGGCACAATGTCTTTTTTTCAAATCGTCACAGAGAACAACACTTCTCATGGGGATCAAACTCTTGACCCTCTTTGCTCTCCCTATTGCTAAATGGGCGGGCAGAAAATGAAATAAAACCCTGTTATTAGCCTTATTAACTACTTTAATAAAATATATGTTTTATTATGTGCTACAGGTATAGGGGCTATACCAGATGCTGTGCTAGCACAACTCGGCAATCATAAAAACCTCGGCATCCACTCAGAGATGTTCTCTGATGGTGTAGTTGATCTGTGTGAAAAAGGGGCAATAACCAATACAGAGAAAACCATCTTGACTGGGAAAATTGCGAGCAGTTTTGCTGTTGGATCAAAGAGATTATATGACTTCATGGACAACAATCCATTTGTTGGTAGGTCATATTTTTTTTCATAAGAGATGAAATATACATAATTGTCAGAATAATTTGTATATTTGATATATTGATAACGTAACACATAAGCACAGATAGTGATTGACTTCTATTTCATTGCTCAAGATATAAAGGCATAGGCACTTCCCTGGGTCATATAATTCGTATCTTGACGATGATTTTCATTTCTGTGGTAATCAGAAGATAAAAAAAATATCATTTATATGGTCACAATGACAAATTGCCTCTCAGTTCCTGAAACACTCCAAAAAGAATGATGATTTGTTATCAGATTGAACGTTTAATCGAAGGGAAACTACTTTTTTAACTTGGTGACATCACAGATGCCTTTGTCCGATAGGTGACCAATTTGAAACAATTTTAACTACTCGGAATAACTGAGTGCAATTTTCAAGCGCCAGTACACGCATACTAACTACTAACTTGTTTTACATTTTATCAGATATTTTTTCTTAAAACTGATAAAAATGATACCGATAAAATGATGTTACGCTACTTTTTGCTTGTACAAATCGAGTCACATGTTTTACACGTTCTGTTTGTTTATGACTGATTTACTGAACCTTTATGCATTAACCCTTACCCTGCTAAATTTCTAAAATGAACTTGTCAATCTTTCAATTTGGACAGAACCATTAACTGTTAAAAGGGGTGCTTACCAAAAAGATACTGACTGAATGGCGAACAGTGCAGATCTTGATCAGACTGCATGGATGTGCAGGCTGATCATGATCTGCACTGGTTGCAAAGGCAGAATCAGTCATGTCCAGCATGGTAAGGGTTAAGAAGATCACAGTTCACATCGAGTCTGACTCGTTTATAAGATGCCACAACTTAGGGAATATGACAAGTTTAAGCCCTTTTGCTTCTTGTGTAAAGTGAAAATGTCATTGATGTTGCAAGACAGTTAAACTGTTGTCAGTATGGAATAATCAATATGGGACAGTGTTTACACCAATCTGGGAGCATCAGAGATGATGTATGTAAGGTAACAACTGCAAGTCAAGTCTGTTACATGACATAAATGCATCTTCATAACGGGTTTAAAACCACTCCAGGGGCCTCCGTGGCCGAGTAGTTAAGGTCGCTGACTTCAAATCACTTGCCCCTCATCGATGTGGGTTCGAGCCTCACTCAGGGCATTGAATTCTTCATGTGAGGAAGCCATCCAGATGGCTTTAATACGGAAGGTTGGTGATTCTATCCAGGTGCCCGCTCGTGATGAAATAATTCACGGAGGGGCACCTGGCGTCTTTCTCCACTATCAAAGCTGGAAAGGTGCCATATGACCTATAATTGTGTTGGTGCGACGTTAGACCCAGCAAAAACAAAAACAGAAAACAGGTTTAAAACCACTACAAGTAAAAGATTACAGGATGTTTGATTTAATTATGTACATGTTTACGGTATGCATTTTGATCATATTTTGAATATTTCTTATTTTCTGTTTCGCCAGAGATGTGTGATGTAGCATTTACTAACAATTCGGCAGTTATCAGCCAGAACCCAAAGGTGACAGCCATTAATTCATGTATAGAGGTTGATCTCACAGGTCAGATTTGTGCTGATTCTATTGGTACAAAAATTTACTCAGGTAAATCGGATGATCTATTGTGTTCTTTTTTTGTTTGTGTGCTTGGAAGATTAATGTGTCTGACACTGACTGAACAATATTCTTGTTTATTTGGTCAGTAGATAGATATTCAAAGTCAAGGCCACAGTGACCTCGATATTTAATATTTAAGAAATAATTTATAGCAAAACAGTGTTTTAACACTATTTATACATGATGGGCGGTTATACATCGGGGGTAATAATTTCACGACGTATAACCGCCCATCGTGTATAAATTGCATTCAAACACTGTTTTGCTATAAATTATTTCGATTCTAATACGTCTTTATTGTAAAATTAAGATCCAATATGATAGAACTGTTTCTTCATGCATGCATTGCGCCAAATGGGAGGTCGTCACGCTCCTTTGTTTATATACGCCAGGACCAGAAATGATATTAAGTCTTGCGGAAAAATTCAGTTTGGGCAAAAATGATGGCAAATTATTGTGCAAAGAAAATAACCAACTCAGTATGTGTGTAAATGAATCAAAACAGTTGTGCAATGTGACATTTTGTTTTAAATATGCTATTAAATAAAGTGTTTGATCAAATTTGTAAGCACTATTTCTAGATAAATATCACGTCGACGTTATGTCAACATAATATCGTTGTGATGATTTAAGCATTGCTAGTCATATTAGAATACTTCTTATCAGTAGCAGAGGAAGGCTCATATGTACTGCTGTCAAACTTTATAGCAGGATTGTCTATGGTCAATTAATGACCCCTGTTGTTTTAGATATTAGGAGGTCAAAGGTTATGGTTAATATGACCTTAACACTGAAGATGGTTTTACATATATATAGTTAGACGTACTCAGGACACCATGTCTGTTCAGGAACCACATGCATTAAGAGACAGTTTTTTTTTCAGTTCCTTTTTATGTTGTTAAATGAGAAAATATGTTACATTAAGGGACCACTTTTTACCATTCCCTAAGGTGGTCTGTTAATGTAAGTTTGCAATTGGAAAACCAAGTCTACAATCGTCAAGCTTAATTATATGATAGTCTTTGGTCAGTTGATTACATATCGTATTTGGGTCTGTATGTCAATGGTCAGGGTCACAGCATACAGTCTAAAAAGTACACACCCAGTTACCTCCAGTAGGCCATTTCTGGAGTTGGGGCATAATAGGTTTACAAACGACCTTTGTTTTATTGTTTTTACCTGTTCAAATGTATATCTTTAGAAAATAAGCCTTGCATCATTTTATTGTGATATTGTAAACTTGCAGGATTTGGAGGCCAGATTGATTTTATACGAGGGGCAGCTATATGTTTGGATGGAAGAGGTAAACCAATTATTGCAATGCCGTCGGCAACTCGGCGAGGAGAAACTAAAATAGTCCCTACTCTCAAACTTGGTAAGTAACAAGTCATCAGGAAATCAGAAAAGATCGAAAAATTTTGAAAAGAAATAGAAACCTTTAAAAGGACTGTTTGTTCATGTGAGGAAGCCATCCAGCTGGCTTACGGAAGGTCAGTGGTTCTACCCAGATGCCAGCTTGTGATGAAATAATGCATGGATGGGCACCTGGGGCCTTCCTCCACCATCAAAGCAAGAAAGTCGCCATATGACCTATAATTGTGTCGGTGGGACATTAAACCCAACAAAATAAAATAAACAAATAAAAGGACTGTAGCAAAACCTATCACTTGCATTAAAGTGTTAAGCAGGATATACATTAGAAAGTGGTCTTCAATTTTTGGAATTACAGAATTTAATGTCAGCATGTAAATGCCTAATCTAACGAAATGGAACACAAAAATCATGAAAATCTTAGCTACATTTACATAAATTATTTCAGAATAACAACATATATGGACAATTTTCACCACCTGTGTTAAACACTTAAAACCTGGCTTTCATCATCAACATTCCTTCATCTCAAGAAATCAAAAGTTTAACATGGTCTGTTTCTTTTCTGGTCCATAACTCTGCCATTTATCAAGGGATTTGAAAATAATTTGACACAGATGTTAACCATATTGAGAAGATGTGTCGCATATATGACCCGGATTTCTCAGGTAAAGGCCAAGGTCAAAAAATGATTCATACCTAAACTATTCTAGCATATTTTGCGCAGACAATTGTAGCATTCTTGGGCATGCTTCGGGGGCATTTGTCACCAATAGTGACAGCTCTGGTTATACAGTTTTTTATGCATACTGTTGTTAATTTTGGATATTTCAGTAGCTTGAGGGGACATTTTCTTATGTGAAATCAACATACCCTTTTGCTGTAGCATGTCTGATGAATAAAACTGCAGGTTGCTAAGATAAGAGGCAAATAGTAAGACCAGTTTAGACAATGGATACTTTGTTTCAACTTGAACACTTAAGGGCTAATATAGAGATTAAAGATTTGTCAATTTGGGATAAGGCAGACCGTAGCTTCATGTGTTGACATACTTTACTCTGCAGCTTTCTTCTCAGGCCTGTTACAATTAATTAGATTTCTTTTACAATATTAAATGAAAGAGAAAAAAATCTAGTTTACTAGAAAGGGTGGTTTGAAAATGATAAAGAACAAAATGCACCTGAATTATCCTGATAAAGGCATTAACAGAAACATTGACCCTTACCCTGCTGAATTTCTATAATGAACTTGACCATCTTTCAATTTGGACTGTACCATTAACTGTTAAAAGGGGGAGCTTACCAAAAAGATACTGACTGAATGGCGAACAGTGCAGATCTTGATCAGACTGCACAGATGTGCAGGCTGATCATGATCTACACTGGTTGCAAAGGCAGAATCGAATGTGTCCAGCATGGTAAGGGATAAAATGCTACTGATAAAAATTTAAAAAAAAATTTAAAGAGTTTTTTTTTTTAATTTCAGGATCTGGTGTTGTGACTACACGTGCACATGTGCATTATGTAGTCACAGAATATGGTATAGCTTATCTATTTGGCAAAAGTTTAAGAGAAAGAGCCTATGAACTTATACAGATAGCTCATCCGGACCATAGGGAGTTTCTTGAAAAAGCTGCATTTGAAAGACTAAGGTGTATGCCTGCTCCATTTAAATAGACCCTAGTTATTGTAGAAAAGAACATTTGTTATAAATAGATAGGTCCGTTTGTAGTAGATCTTTTACAGGAGATGCTGTAGTGTTCAATAACTAGAAAGTGCTTTTTATATGGTACCTGTAATGGTAACATGTAATTTATTACCGGTACATAGAATTGATGTTGTTTTTCGTTGACAAAACAAAGTTAGGATTAAAAATTGATATCATATTTTAACTATAGTGCCCATCAGTTATAGTTGATATATCCAGTAGAGGTGATTGGATCAGGGTTGACATTACTCCTTTGTTTTCGAACGCTACATATACCTTTGCTAGCAATACTGTGCTGACAACAGTGGATATAAGAACAAAATTCTGTAGGAAATCTGCACACATTCTGATAACCCTTTGCTTAGAGCAAAGATACATCAAGTGGTCTAAATCATACTATTAAACTGTACATAAAAGTGAACTTAACAATTAAATGTATTTTTTTGAGGATGGAATTTATATATAATACTGTAGATTTGGATACATTCACAATGGTTTTAGTTTTGATAGTATTCATAAATAATAGCATTTGTGAATTCAAAATATTTGTAAATATTAAAATTTTAACCTACATCATGTTCTAAAACACAAACATTCACATTTTGTGAATTCTTTACACTGCAAATGAGGCTGCAAACAATAAAATTGCTAAATTAAGGTTACATGGATCTACGGTATATTTGAGTTGTATGTTGCATACATAGCTTTAATACCTTATGAAATTGCTAAATAAAGGTTACATAAAAATTATCCAATATACATTAAATATGGATTATGTATTGCTAACCTCATGAAATTGCTAAATTAAGGTTACGTGAAAATTACCCAATATACATAAAATATTGGTTTTATATTGCTAACCTCATGAAATTGCTAAATTAAGGTTACATGAAAACTACCCAATGTGCATTAAATATTGGTTTTATATTGCTAACCTCATGAAATTGCTAAATTAAGGTTACATGAAAACTACCCAATGTGCATTAAATATTGGTTTTATATTGCTAACCTCATGAAATTGCTAAATTAAGGTTACGTGAAAATTACCCAATATACATAAAATATGAGTTATGTATTGCTAACCTCATGAAATTGCTAAATTAAGGTTACGTGAAAATTACCCAATATACATAAAATATGGGTTATATATTGCTAACCTCATGAAATTGCTAAATTAAGGTTACATGAAAACTACCCAATGTGCATTAAATATTGGTTTTATATTGCTAACCTCATGAAATTACTAAATAAAGGTTACATGAAAATTACCCAATGTGCATTAAATATTGGTTTTATATTGCTAACCTCATGAAAATGCTAAATTAAGACTTCATGAAAACTACCCAATCCATAGTATGAGTAGGTTATATGTTGCATAGCTATCATTACCTGATGAGATTGTATTTGTTGTAGTGCATTAATTGAAACAGTTTATATACTGCTCATTCTAGGAAATATAGTTAGTGTTTCTGGTAAAAAAATCTTGATATTGTTGTTATTTATTACTTGTCAGATTTTGTTACTAAAGTTCAAGTTGATTTTGATAATGTATGTGTTTGTGCGTTTTGTTTGGGTTAAGTGAAAAAAAAGCAGAAAGGTGCCGTAATATTATATGTTTAACAGTATCAGGACATATCCCTTTTTTTATTTGCAAGATGGATATACTACATAAACATCAACACATCACAAAAATCCAAGTTAATGCTTAACCCTTAGCCTGCTAAATTTCTAAAATGGACTGGTCCATTATTCAATTTGGGCAGTACCACTTATTATTCAAAGGGGTTTTCACAGAAAATTTACTGACTGAACAGGGAACAGTTGCAGACCGTGCAGGCTGATCTTAGTCTGCACTGGTCACCAAGGCAAAACCACTTGCCGCCAGCAGGCTAAAGGTTAATCTAAGATTTTATGCTAAGTGTGGTGTAAAATTCATGCTTTAAGTAATTTGTACCTATTGTTTTTTGATATGTGATTTATTGATGTGAAGATTGCATATAGTTTAAGCTGAGCAGTACTTCGTCTTCCTTAGTATTTAATCAGATTCTACGGGTAAGTTGATTTTGACTGTGAAAATACTTTGTTAACTTGATTCAGAGCTGTCTCTGCTGTTAGCAAATGACACCTTTTGTAGTCCTGAATTTGACTTAGAGATATTCTAAATAATTTTAGGGCAACATTGTTTGGGTTTCATTCATTTCTATTCCAGTTCAGTTTATATAAGTACACTTTTAGCAGCTTGCACGTGTTATTTTACACTGCAACCAGAAACTGGAATGATTTTCATAAATTTTTATAGTTTTGCATGTACAATTTATTTATGACCTATAATTGTGTTGGTGCAATGTTAAACCCAACAAAATAAATAAATAATTCCCTGTAAAGGGAACCTTGTCAGAGGTCTTTAATTTTAATTTTAAATCCTCATTTGCATTGACAAAGAGTTATACAGAGATAACCATATAAAAAGGTCATAAAATTAAAACAAATCATCTGTTTTTTTAGTCTTTGTCTTTGTTCTCCCAAATAGGGAATAGTTCATGTAATACTGTCATACTTTTGGCTACTCCTAGCAGGAAGCCTCGTTCAAAAATTGATTTTTAGCAACACATTTTTCATCATAAGCTCTGTGATCAAATTTGTTTCATCTGTTAAGAGATTCAAAAGATGTTTTCAAAAATATGAAGGTTAATATACTTTCTAAATATAGCATAATAGATGCAATTCTTTGAGGATTTTAGCAAATAAAATTTCACAAAATATTAAACGACACCTTAAGAGAGAAACTAACTTAAAAAAAATAAGAAAAAAAGTTGATTTCCAGATTTTATTTACTTCACAACAGCGGGTGTTAAGTGCTGTGTGGCGGCCGTAAAAAGTCGCCCCGACTTCATCTCAGTGTTGTTATATTTTCTGGTCCTTCTGGATCATTGATTTCAACTCATTTAGATTTGAAGAATGAATACTGCTTAAGCCGGTGCTAGGGGGCGTGGGCAGTGTTGCTTTTTCCATTACTGCCCATGAACAGACTCAATCAAACCGAGTCTGCAATTTTCACTATTTGCCTTGTTCTCGGTGCTTCCGAGGGATCTACTTTCCAGATTTTATTGATTACCAGCTGGAATTTTAGGGCTTTTTATAAATATTTATTTTACAAAACCAGATCCATGACACGACTAAATCTGATTACAATTAAGTATTGGTTATTCTTGAATGCATGAAGCCAAACATTGAACTTCATAAATAATTTCTTCTCCTTCTTAAAAGTATTATTTTCCAACATAGTGGGTTTGCAACCAGCATGGATCCAGACAAGCCTGCACATCCGCGCAGTCTGGTCATGATCCATGCTGTTCGCTAACAGTTTCTCTAATTGCTATAGGCTCTGAAAGCGAACAGCATGGATCCTGACCAGACTGCGTGGATGCGCAGGCTGGTCTGGATCCATGCTGGTCGCAAACCCACTATATTTTGTTGGTTTTCTCATGGCACGGCTCATTTACTTATTTTGAAATACTAGGATATTCATACTTTTTCAAACGTGTTTATTATTTTTAAATATGAGATATAATTGTTTACAATTTATCCCAGTAATGCTGCTAGAAACCAAACTGCAGTCATTATCAGTTAGATTTACATTTTTAGGCTGCGCATATTTTTTATTCATAATTATGGTTGTTTAATGATATTTACATTGTCTTGGGCATTATTCTGGATTAGATTGTTAAAAGGTATTTGAACAAATATTTAGTGCTTGTGTAAGTTATGTTATAATAACCCAGTGTCAATCGGTTGAGTTAATCAAACTGAGGGGCCTCCGTGGCTGAGTGGTTACGGTCACTGACTTCAAATCACTTGCCCCTCATCGATGTGGGTTCGAGCCTCACTCAGGACATTAAATTCTTCATGTGAGGAAGCCATCCAGCTGGCTTACGGAAAGTCGATGGTTTTACCCAGGTGCCCGCTCTTGATGAAATAATGCATGGAGGGGCACCTGGGGTCATCCTCCACCATCAAAGCTGGAACGTTGCCACATGACCTATAATTGTGCCGGTGTGATGAAATTAAACTGACTGTTCATAAGAAAGGGTGCATCACAAACTGCATGTATAAAGAAATATTTGTCAAATTTTATTTAAAAAATCACGCTTTTAAATCATACTCAGGTAATTATACAGTATTTTCATGTCAAAACTTTATGACATTTCATACTATTAATGAAAGCCTATCATTAACTAAGTATACTGATGTAAGATTGTGTAGCTGCATTCTCTAAAGACTCGGGAATTGGACAAACCCCTCCTGGGATAAACCACCATCCTCTAATTCATGATGAAGCCGAAAAGTCACATCCCGATGTTTAAACAGGGAAGACTTAAACATAAACAACTGAAATTTCAAGGTGAATACCTACCCCAGCCCAACATCACTTCTTTGAAAGTTCAAAGAAGATAAAACGTTTCCCATTATTTTGACAAGGTAATAATAATAAAGTTACAGCACAGTGTTAGCGCTTTCATCCTTCTTGATGAAAAGCACAGGAACGGTTTTGCCTGCAGTGATAATTTAACGGGAGAGCTTTTGCCTGCCAATATATTTAAGAGGAGTGGTTTTGCCTGCCATGATAATTTAAAAGGTGGTTTTGCCTGCCATGATAATTTAACAAGTAGTGGTTTTGCCTGCTGTGATAGTTTAAGAGGAGTGGTTTTGTCTGCTTTGATAATTTAAGGGGTTGTTTTTACCTGCCATGATAATGTAACAATGAGAGGTTTTGCATGCCATGTAAGTTTAATGGGAGAGGTTCTTCCTGCCGTGATGATACAACTTGAGAAGTTTTGCCTGTCACGATAATTTAACAGGAGAGGTTTTGCCTGCCATGAGAATTTTACCGGGAACGCTTTTGCTTCCGTGATAATTTAATGGGAAAGGTTTTGCCTGTCTTGATAATTTCATGGGAAAGGTTTGCCTGTCGTGATAATTTATGGCAGAGGTTTTGCCTGTCGTGAAAGGTTAACAGGAGGGTTTTTTCCTACCTGTAAAAACATAGAGTGGGGCTTTGTCTGCTAGTACGCAGGTCCTGCTGCATCGTAACTATAAATTCTTACCTGTGGCTGTGAAAGATTTCAACTTCTCACGGCTACAGCTGGAAAAGATTGATCAAGCCGACTCTGGTGCCAAGTCCTTACTCTACTACAGTTGTAAATTCTTATTGCTACGGCTGGGCAAGTTTGCACAAGCGGCCACATGTAAAACACACAAACAAACCAGCGAAGTTCATTGTATATACCTGCCATATTCGCCACTGTTATTTAAAAATTGTCTGATAGTAGTTTTTTAGCTCACCTGTCACAAAGTGACAAGGTGAGCTTTTGTGATCGCGCGGTGTCTGTCGTCCGTCAGTGCGTCCATCCGTCCGTAAACTTTTGCTTGTGACCACTCTAGAGGTCACATTTTTTTGTGGGATCTTTATGAAAATTGGTCAGAATGTTCATCTTGCTGATATCTAGGTCAAGTTCGAAACTGGGTCACATGCCATCAAAAACTAGGTCAGCAGGTCTAAAAATAGAAAAACCTTGTGACCTCTCTAGAGGCCATATATTTCATAAGACCTTCATGAAAATTAGTCAGAATGTTCACCTTGATGATATCTAGGTCAAGTTCGAAACTGGGTCACGTGCCATCAAAAACTAGGTCAGTAGGTCTAAAAATATAAAAACCTTGTGACCTCTCTAGAGGCCATATATTTCATGGGATCTTTATGAAAGTTGGTCTGAATGTTCATCTTGATGATATCTAGGTCAAGTTCGAAACTGGGTCACGTGCCTTAAAAAACTAGGTCAGTATGTCTAAAAATAGAAAAACCTTTTGACCTCTCTAGAGGCCATATATTTCATGATATCTTCATGAAAATTGGTCAGAATGTTCATCTTGATGATATCTAGGTCAAGTTCGAAAGCGGGTCACGTGCCATCAAAAACTAGGTCAGTAGGTCAAATAATAGAAAAACCTTGTGACCTCTCCAGAGGCCATATTTTTCATGGGATCTGTATGAAAGTCGGTCTGAATGTTGATCTTGATGATACATAGGTCAGGTTAGAAACTGGGTCAACTGCGATCAAAAACTAGGTCAGTAGGTCAAATAATAGAAAAACCTTGCGACCTCTCTAGAGGCCATACCCTTGAATGGATCTTCATGAAAATTAGTCAGAATGTTCACCTTGATGATATCTAGGTCAAGTTTGAAATGGGTCACGTGCCATATTTTTCAATGGATCTTCATGAAAATTGGTCAGCACTTTTATCTTGATAATATCTAGGTCAACGACGTCATACTCAAAACTGGGTCATGTGGGAAGAGGTGAGCGATTCAGGACCATCATGGTCCTCTTGTTTAATATTTTGATATGTATTGAATTTTATCTTAGATGCAAATGTATTTTAGTAGTTCAGTGTTTTATTTCATATACATTGTAGTTCTTTATGTCCATTATTTTTTTGATATTACAGATTGTTACTCCTTGATGTTTGTAAGTTCAATCGATCATTTTAATACAATTTATGCATATTCATCTACGACTTGACTAACGGTATTTTCAGTTGTTGAACTATTGGAGATTGACTTAAAGAAATGAAAATAGTAATTATTTCTATTTCAATTTTTCCTCTCAGTAAAGACCCTGTATAATGTTGTTTATCTGTTAATCAGCCATCCCACGAGTTTGTTAAAATCTTTGCTTAGACTATGTTTATTTTGTTTGTTTGAATATATTATGTTAATAATTAAGTTGTAGAATGACACTCTTGTACTATAAACAATATTTCATTTTCCTCGTTATAGTTATATACTTCGTTCTTGCTTAACCTTTAGCCTGCTAAATTTCTAAAATGGAATGGTCCATCATTCAATTTGGGCAGTACCATTTATTATTTGAAGGGATGTTCACTGAAAATTTACTGACTGAATAGCGAACAGTGCAGACCATGATCATTCTGCACTGGTCGCAAAGGCAGAATCACTTGCCGCCAGCAGACTAAAGGTTAAGAAAGTTAAGTGCACTGTCAGTTAGATATTACTTGTATACCATTAACTAAGGGCCTTAAACACAACAAAATGAAATCCTAATTCCATAGCAGTCACGATCATGGTCAAAATGTCAGTTTCGGAGAAATTGAAGGATCTTTCCTCAATTAAATGGCCATATATCACTAAAATTGTCAATACATATATATTAGTGCACAGAAGTCCAGAAGAAAAAAAACGTGTTTTCATTCACTGTTTGTATTGTAGAGTAGATGTAGTTTAGGTTTAAGGTTTGTTAATCTTAAATTATTTTTACTGCTTAACTAATTTACATTATTTTTATATGTTATATACGATATTTGAAAGGGTACCTGGAGAAAAACAGTTGAAACAGTAAGTCCATATTAAAGTATATATTTTAGTGAATGATTATTGTCATAGCTTATATCATCTGGACGACCGGCCATCGAATGCTGATTCGATTGGTTTGTGTAAGAATTATTCCACAGTAATTGCGTAATTGCTTTAGATATTTTAAGTTTTTGTTAAATCACCCTTACGTTAAAATGATGTCACGTTAACGGACGATGGCGTCAATGTGTTTGTTGCGACCAAGAAAGAGCTACTATATTTTATCACCTGTTTTAGAGAAAGGGCATATTAGAATCGCAATAATGTAAAGAAAAATCGAGTATACTTGAATTAATACTCCAAAATTGTTTTTACGTCGCCAGAATAATTCACTCGGGCTTTACCCTCGTGAAATTATTCCGCGGCCGTATAACCTCTTTCGTGTATTAATAACGTTAAAAAACGATTATTCTATTCATTATTTCTTCAATTCATAACTTTATCATGACATCACAGTACATTAGGGGTTCTAACTGACCAATCAGAGAGTTACATTTTCGAGTACCAGCCAGTTTCCACTTGGGTATAACGAAGTATATTTACAATGAACATATAGTTACTTTAGAAATGAATATCACACTGTTTTAGAAAATCAAATTAAGATTTTTCACTGCACATGCCCCAGATGATGCTACGAACAACAAAACTTTGAAGTTTCATTGAAATATTTTTTCGATTTAATACCTTTATTTTAGTTAAAAGTTTGAGATTTTACACAAGGAGTCTATGATAAAGTCCTAGTAAAATGTAATCATTACCAAAGTGAAATTAGTAGCATTCCGCAATGTTTTGGACATGTTAAAATTATGAATACACACTGTTGTACCAAGATTTATAAACGTGTTAAATACACTACACAGAATTAATGTAATATAGATGGCACCAAAATGTTTGAAAAAAAAGTTGAACATACTATGGTGTAAGATATTACCTGTGTATCAGTAAGCTGTTTTTCTGTAAGTGCCCAATCTATTCATTATTGTCGCACTTCCATTTATCTGCAATACAATTAACTTGAACAAAGATTGCGTAGAGTTCTATTTTATCTACTTCTTTTATAGCTGCAAACTTCCAACCGTAAAGAGTTTGAACACCAAGCATACGTTTTATCTCTAAACAGTCGATTGCAACTGCGTTTAATGAAACGTTTTTATAATTTTACGAAATGCAAAAAAAAAAAAAAAAAAAAATCGGAAAGTTTGCATGGCCCAGTATTGTACGTCACCATAGAAATTAGTTGTTGTATTTCTTATAGCAAAGGTGTCTTTAGATGACTCTAAAATTTCAGAACTATACCTGAACTAAAGTAGTAAAATATATTGAAATATTGATAAAGTGTTACATTTTGACGTGCGTCTTTCCATCCAGCTTTATATTTTCGTATGTTAGGAAAATCATGTCTAGCCAAGAACTATTTGTATGGTCGGATTTCAAATCAAATTGGCACGAACGGTCACATTAACAGCCCGTAGCTCAAAGGTCAAAACCGGAGATCAAAGATTATAAGTAGTTTTTAGCTCGACTTTTCGAAGAAAATGTAGAGCTATTGCACTCGCCCCGGCGTCGGTGTCGGCGTTGGCGTCGCCGTTGGTTAAAGATTTTGATAAAGTCAAATATCTCTGTTACTATCAAAGCTATTGACTTGAAACTTAAAATGTTTATTTACTATCAAAGTCTACACCAGGAGAAACAATCCCCATAACTCTGATTTGAACTTTGACAGAATTATGCCTTTTTAACTTAGATTGTTTTGTTAAAATTTTTAATAAAGTCAAATATCTCTGTTTCTATTAAAGCTTTTGACTTGAAACTCAAAATAATTATTTACTATCAAAGTCTACACCAGGAGACACAATTCTCATAACTATAGTTTGAATTTTAACAGAGTTATGCCCCTTTTTAACTTGGATTTTTTTTTTACTGGCAAAGCTCAAATTCAGAGTCAAGCACTGAGAAAAGTCGAGCGCGCTGTCTTACGGACAGCTCTTGTTTTTCTTGTTATATCTATAACTTATACAGGAATAGATTCCTTGAAAAGCTAGCAATGCTTTTGGTTTGTATTCGCCTTTTTTGACCGCCCGGGCGTCAACATTTTCCGCTTCCAAACTCTTGGTCGTTAGAAAATGTTACAGCTTTCAAACTGACATGATTACTAAGCACCGCTTGAGGAGGATCCTTACTGTTTTGTAGTCAACGGTCAATGTTACAGTGTCTTGGAAACTTAAATTTGTTTCCGGATTCTTAAATATAAATGGTACGGCTTTCGAACTTAAGAAAATGACTGATTTCTACAGGAGAAAGTTGACAATTGTTTTTGGGATCAGTACTTTAAAAGGTAAAGGTCACAGAGACTCCACTTACGTAGTTTTTCGTTTCTTGGCTCTGAAGTCGAGAAGTATTAAGCTACAGCTTCAAACTAAACAGTGTTTTGGGTCAGTAGGTCAGGTGACCAGGTCACGGTGATCTGGATACTGAAAATGATTGCCGAATCAGGGCAGTAAAAGCGGGCATTAAAACACAGCTGTCAGCAAGACGAGAAATGAGAAATATAATTTAGATAGCAAGTAAAATGTTGTTTTTGTTTCTGGTGGTGTAGATGACCGGGGGTGGTAAGGGTAAGAAGAGAGGAATGTTATACTAAGAAACAAATACTAGTAAGTGAACAGGAAGATACAAAAAATACAGGAGAGAGGGAGTTTTGTGTTGGTAGGGATGTTGATCATAGATATTAAGGCACAATATTAAGAATCTGAACTGAAAGTAATAAACAAAGAGGAGGGTTTGACCTTGACCTGTGGTCCATTGACTCCAAAATCAGCAGGAATCTTCCTCTATTGGTTCTGACATGTTGTGTAAAGTTTGAAAACGAGCTATTGTCCTTTATAACACAAGGCCTGTCGTATTCTGCTTGCAAATGGGCATATTTTGTCCTGGTACGCGGAGCTCCAATAAACTTTTCCGTCTCTATCAAATGTAAAAGAAAAGATATAGTCTATGCTAGTATAGTGATTATATCGATATTACGTATTTGAAAGAATCGATGTTGTCACCATATGTGATATGCATAAGGTGACATTGCTGTACATTTGCAGCAATAGATTTACAGTATTGGCCATACTTTGACGTGCTTAGAGTACATACAACAAAAATAATCAATTTCACGAAGCGTTTTATTTAAAAATATAAATAACAAACAAAATATACAAATACATTAACATGAGGCACGTTTAGGTTATGTACGGATAGTGGCACTTATTTACAAAAATGTATTTACTAAAGTCGAAGAAAGAAGGCAACGTTTGGAATTCATTCGCATGAGCGACCAGACTGTTTGTCCCTTCTTGAAGGATATTTGTCTAAGCACGTTTTGCCAGTTTTCATGTCTAGTTAGGCAATAAATGGTATCGAAACGTGTTTCCATCATCGACGTTTCAAGTTCTCGAGAACGTTCCCGTAAGCGGTCTGGACTGACCTGTCACCGATGTTGGTGTATAGAGAATAACGTACAGAACGACAAAGTCTGGATTTTTTTTACTTGGATCAAGATAGATGAAATTTCTGTTACCAAAAAAAGAAATAAAAACAATAACCGCTCAATGACTAGACAGGAATGAGATATTGTGGATAAAATAACTGTTATTGTTTTCAACTGTTACCAATAGGGATGTCCAGTTTTAACAAAATGTAGGGCCAAGTTATATATGCTGGAATATATTCAGGCGATAGGCCTGTTCAGTGTCACCGATACACTTCGGTGGCATATGTCAATTTTCAGCAACAGCTCTTGTGGAAGGCGGTCCGAGGTCGTCGAATAATCCAGTGAACAATCGCAAGATACGGAAGGTGCGGGAATGCCATTTAGTAAGTGCTACCATATTTCGATTTTAAAAGTGCTGATGAGGCATATCATGCCAAAGGTTTAGTAAATATGATAAACATTACATGAAGGAAATTAAACGTTTGCACAAAACATGTGTTAGGCAAAATAAGTACAAGCTACTGCAACCTGATTACAAACTGATAATTTGTAGTGCCGATTAATGAAACACTGAAAATTCATAGAGGTATTCTTATTTCTAGATGAACAACTCTGTCCATACCCGGTAACTATTTCTGTTTCCACGTAATAAAAACAGCGCATGGCATGTATTCTTGTTATAATACTTCATCTATTTCGCCAATTTGTTAAAGAAATTTTGTTTCAAACTGGCCCCATTTTCACGAAAAAGGTAATTGCTTACCTAAGTCTGTTATTTTAAATGCTTGTTTTTCCCTTTGTGCGTCTTCAGTGTTAACTTTTCATTTATATCAGAACCGTATATGACTATTTCACAGACAAAAACACAACAATTCTGAATTTTACAGAAAATGAAGTATAGAAATAAGAAATACCCGGTATACTTTAGCAAATACTTCAGTTCGTTATATCGTGCTTAAATAGAAATATCATACTTGCATGACTGAAATAAGTACTATAGGCAAATACTGCTAACCTTAATATGATTTAGCTATAAGTACGTTGTTACAGAATTAAATAACTTAAGCAGTAACACGATTTTAAAATAACAGATTTAACTGAGTAATTAAGTTTTTTCGTGAAATTTGGATCTGGTCTTGAAATTATGTCTAGGAGAAACAGTTGAACATACTATGGTGTAAGATATGACCTGTGTAACAACAAGCTGATTTTCTTTAAGTGTCCAATCTGTTATTATTATTAATACAATTAACTTGTACAAAGATTGTGTACATTTCTTTTTTATCAGGAAAAACACTTTGCTGCTGGGGTAATAGTAATTATAAACTCGCTTTCATTGCCTTAACCTTTTGCTTGCTGGCGGCAAGTGATTTTTCCTTTGAGACCGGTGCAAACTAAGATAAGGCTGATCATGATCTGCAGCTGTTCGCTTTTCAGTCAGTAAATTTTCAGTTAACACCCCTTTGAATAATAAGTGATACTGACCAATTAGACTAATAGAACGGTCCATTTTTGAATATTTCGCAGGGTAAAGGTTAATATTTCGCCTACGATGAGAAGGTCAAAGACCATATAAAAAGTCACATTTCATGAACGCAGCATAATCCTGAAATATCATTTATGTAAATGTAGGCATGATAGACATGCCCACAAATACATAGACACAGAATACGGGGCACCGTCCTGGAATAGTCTGTGGCGAAACACCACTAGACAAAGAATTACATTAGCCAACCAGCGGGGCACCGTCTTGAAATTGTCGGTAACAAAACGCCACTAGGGAATTTTAACCTAGACAAAGAATTACATTTAGCCAACCAGCGGGGCACCGTTTTGGAGTCGACAGTGGCAAAACACTATCTAGACAAAGAATTATAGTCAGCCAACCAGCGGGGCGCCGTCTAGGAATCATCAGTGGCAAAACACCACTATGGAATTTAAACCTGGTCAAAGAATTACATTTAGACAAACAGCGGAGCACCGTCTTGGAATCGCCAGTGGCAAAACACCACTAGGGAATTTAAAACTAGACAAGAATTACATTTAGACAAACGGCGAGGCACCGTCTTGGAATCGTCAGTGGCGAAACACCACTAGGGAATTTAAAACTAGACAAAGAATTACATTCAGACAAACAGCGGGGCACCGTCTTGGAATCGTCAGTGGCAAAACACCACTAGGGAATTTAAACCTAGACAAAGAATTACATTTAGATAAACAGCGAGGCAACGTACGTAATGTTGACAAAAACCAGTAAACCACAGGCATGATCTTGTAAAAATACACAAATGTATAAACACTAAAGAATTCTATCAAGTGACCTAGGTACATACGGATGAAGAAGCCCCTAGATGTAGAACAGTTTCAAAGTTTCACTTTCACTCCTCGATCAATGCATGTACTAAATGACTTTGCAGCAGTGAAACACCATAAAACGAACAACACCCAAGAAAAGTACAAAAACAGTTAAGTCTTTAAAAACTGCATATTAAATAATATATAAGTGCATTACCTGTTCTAAAAAAATCGAACAAGCTTCCAACTGTAAAGAGTTTGAACATCAAGCATACGTTTTATCTCAAAACAATTGATTACAACTTTGTTTAGTGAATCGTTTTTGTGATTTTATTAAATACAAAGAATTGGAGAGTTGCCATTACCCAGTATTGTATATCAAAGATAGAAATTATTGTGGTTGTTCCTATAGCAGAGATGTCTTTAGATGACTCAAATTTCAAAACTATAACTACGTATAGTAGTAAAATTTACTGAAATACTGATATAGTGTTACCTATTGACGTGCGTCTTTTTATCTAGCTTTATGTTTTCGTTTGTTTGGAAAATCATGTCTGGCCAAGAGCTATTTCGTGTATGGTCGGGTTTCGAATCAAATTGGCACTAACGATCACTTTATTAACCCGTAACTCAAACATCAAAATCAGAGATAAAAAATTTAAAGTAACTGTTCTGGTCATATCTTAAAGTTTTTTGTGCAGGGATAGATTCCTTGAAAACTTCTTACCTGCTAGCAATGCTTTTTGTTTGTATGCGCCTGTTTTTTGTTTTGTTTTGTATTTTCATAAATAAGAATGGGACGTATAACATTATATGACCGTCCGGGCGTCAGCATTTTCTGTTTCCGAACTCTTAGTCGTCAAAAAGTATAAGGGTAACAGTTTTCAAACTTCTAATATGATAACTAAGCATCGCTTGAGGAGGATTCTTACTGTTCTGAAGTCAAAGGTCAATGTTACAGTGTCTTGGAAACTTTTTTTTTCCGGGCTCTTAAATATAATTGGTACGGCTTTCGAACTTAAGATAATGACTGATTTTTACAAGAGAAAGTTGACTATTGCATTTGGGATCAGTACTTTAAAAAGTCAAGGTCACAGAGACTTCACTTCTTGTAGTTTTTCGTTTCTGGGTTCTGAAGTCAATAAGTATTAAGCTACAGCCTCAAACTAAACAGAAGATGATCCCTTTTGTTTTGGGTGAGAAGGTCAGGTGACTAGGTCACAGTGATCTGGATACTTAAAATGATTGCCGAAACAGGGCAGGCATTAAAAGCAACAGCTGGCAGCAAGACGAGAAGATGAGAAATACAAATAAGACAGAAAGTAAAATGTTTCTGGTGGTGTAGATGACAGGTGTTGGTAAGGTTAAGAAGAGAGGAATGTGAAACTAAGAAACAAATAACTGAACAAAATACAAAAAATACAGGAGAGAGGGAGTTATGTGTTGGTAAATTAAGACACAATATTAAGAATCTGAACTTAAAGTAATAAACAAACAGAGGAGGGTTTGATCTTGACCTAAGGGATATTGATCCAAACAGCAGCAGGGAGCTTCCTCTATTGGTTCTGAGATGTTGCTATGTCCTTTATGACATATTAAAGACCTGTCCTATTCTGCTTGCTAATAGACATAATTTGTCCCGTTACGCGGAGCTCCAATAAACTTTTTTTGTCTCTATCAAAAGTAAAAGAACAGATAATAGTCTGTGTTAGTTTAGTGATTTTATCGATATTACGTATTTAAAAGAACCAATCTTGTTAACATTTGTTGGAAGGAAATGCATAATGTGACATTGCTGTACACATTTACTGTATTGGTATTACTTTGACGTGCTTAGAGTAAACAGAAACACTAATATACAACAAAAAAATCAATTTCACGAAGCATTTTATTTCAAAAATATAAATAAGAAACAAAATATACATATGAGGAACATGAGGCACGTTTAGGTATGTACGGAAAATGGCACTTATTTACAAAATGTAATTACTAAAGTTAAAGAAGGCAACATTTGGAATTCATCCGCATGAGCGACCAGACTGTTTATCCTTTCTTGATGGATATTTGTCTGAGCACAACAATTTTTCTCTATTTTGCTAGTTTTTCATGTCTAGTAAGTTAACAAATGGTATAAAAACCTGTTTCCATCAACGGCAATCTTTTAGTTTCGTTTCAAGTCTGGACTGACCTTTTGTCACCGATGTTGGTGTATAGAGAAAAACTTACAAATAGACCTTAGTCTGGAATTTTCTTTACTTGGATCAAGATCAAATTTCTGTTACCAAAAACATGGAAAAGAATCCGCTCAATAACTAGACAGGAATGAGATATTGTAGATAATATAACTGTTCTTGTTTTCCACTGTTACCAATAGGGATGTCCAGTATAATAAAATTTAGGTTCAGTTTTATATGTTGGAATATAATCAGGCGATAGACCTGTTCAGTTTTACCGATACACTTCGGTGGCATTATGTTAATTACAGCAACAACTCTTGTGGAAGGCGGGCTGTGGAATAGTGTCCGAGGTCGTCGAATAATCCAGCGAACAATCGCAAGATACGGAAGGTGCGGGAGTGCCATTTAGTAAGTGCTACTATATTTCGATTTAAAAGTGATGGTGAGGCATACCATATGTCAAAGGTTTGGTAAATATGGTAAACATAACATGAATGTGTTGAAACATTTGCATAAAACATGTGTTTGGCAAAATAAGTAACAAGCTACTGCAATCTGATTATAAACTGATAAAATGTAATGTTGATTAATGAAACACTGAAAATTAATAGAGGTACTCTTGTTTCTAGATGAACATCTCTGTCCATACCCGGTAAGTATTTCTGTTTCCACGTAAAAATAACTGAGCGCACTTGGTATGTATTCTTGTTATAATAATTTACCTATTTCGCCCCAAAACAAATGATGTTATTATATAAATAACTTTGCTCTTGTGAAAGGCATGCCTTTTACCTACTTTGTTATTTGTTAGAAGCGTTGTTTGATTTTATTACTATTGTATTTTTGTTGTTGTTATATAAAACAAACACTTCTCGTGCATACTAGTTGTTCTTGTTTGCATATAACACATACTACCAGCGCACGTTAGTAATTCTTGTTGTATGCTGCAAATATTCCCTGCGCATGGTAGTAATTCTTCTTTATATATAACAAATATTCCCCGCGCATGGTAGTTATTCTTGTTTGTATATAACAAATACTCCCCGCGCATGGTAGTAATTCTTGTTTGTATATAACAAATATTCCCTGCGCATGGTAGTTATTTTTGTTTGTATATAACAAATACTCCCCGCGCATTGTAGTTATTCTTGTTTGTATATAACAAATACTTCCGGCGCATTGTAGTAATTTTTGTTTGTATATAACAAATACTCCCCGCGCATGGTAGTTAGTTATCCTTGTTTGTATATAACAAATACTCCCGGCGCATTGTAGTAATATTTGTTTGTATATAACAAATACTGTCTGCTACTCCCCGCGCATGGTAGTTATTCTTGTTTGTATATAACAAATACTCCCCGCTCATGGTAGTTATTCTTGTTTGCATATAACAAATACTCCCCAGGCATGGTAGTAATTCTTGTTGAAAGTAACAAATAGTCCCCGCACATTGTAGTAATTTTTGTTTGTATATAACAAATACTCTCTGCTCAAGACAGTTTTTGTTGTTTGTATATAACAATTACTCCCGGCGCATGGTAGTTATTCTTGTTTACTATTCAAAATGAAAGATGTTCTTGTTTAAAACTATAACTGAGTGCACTTAGTAGATATTCTTGTTTGTAGCTACATAGTTAATACTGTTTACACTCCTTAGGTATAATAAGGTCACCATATATGACATTTGTTTGTCGGATTCATGTAACTTCCTACTGGACAATTAAACTCGTCCGAAAATTCCTTCAGATTCTGTAAAGCTCCAGTAATTCTGAAAAAGAGAGATTTTTCCTGTTTTCAGCACAACTGAAGTATTTTTTCGAAGAAATATAGGTTTTCACAACGTCATAAAGCGTGAAATATTCTGCTGGATCCAGATTTCTCTATGTATTGTAAAATAAATAGTACATCCGATCGACTAAATCCCGTAAATATATTTTTATTTATGAAAATAACGCTTGCTTGAGAAACTATGGAAAATGATACATTTTTTTCTCTCTCTCTCTCTTAAAAATGACAATGACCTAGAATAGCCCAGGAAGCAACAAAGTTGGTTACATAAGAGGAAGTAAAGGAATATTTTATGCATAACCTAAATACCGAAGACAAATGATATACCTAAATCTGCCAGGACTGTGTGTATCGGTATGCACCATGTTAATTTCAAACTGCTTTGTCGCTACTCCACACCAGCCCTTGTAAATATATTACAGTATGATTCATAATTTACATAGAGAAACTATTGTAACATAGACTTCAAATATTAATTGACAATGAAAACTACATGTTGCGTCAAATAGATCCACTGTATGTCTGAAATGTTCGGTTAATTCTCAAGTAATAGTTATTTATTCATTTATTTTTTTTTTTGGTAGGACCGGGGGTTGGTGGGGGGGGGGGGGGGTTAAGAGTCACATCGACACAATATAGGTCATATTGGGACATTAAAGCTTCTATTGGAGGAGGAAGACACCCAGTTGCCCCGACGTAATGTTTCAGGCATGTGCTGGCATTTGGTTAGATCCGTCGACCTTCCGTAAGCCACTTGTGTTACCTCCTCACACGAAGAATTCTTCACCCCAAGTGAAGTTTCGGACCCATGTCGATGAGGAGCAAATGATTCGAAGGCAGCTTCCATAACCACTCGGCTACGAAGGCCCCTCAGGTAATATTTAAAGGTAGTATTCGAACCCTGTATGAAATGTATCGACGGAAATAATTTAAGGGGCAATGAAATTCTAAAATGTTTATGACAATAATTTTAGAAAATATATAATTTACCTGAGCAAAATTTATAAAAAATAATTGGTTATGTGTAAAATTAACTCCTGGTAACTTCGGTTCTGTTTGCTTGCTTTTTGTCCGCCAGTTTTGATATGCCTGTGTAAGAATAAATACAACTTCTGATACATGTTTCGGAAATATTCACCCGAAAACGGAGATACAGTATGACCTAGTCCAACAATCTTGATATTATTTGTATTTCCCATCGAAGTATAGTGAAATTCAAGGGCAAAATTGATACATACTATAATAAATAATAAGCTAAACTGGAAGCTGAACATATATCATTGGCTTAAAAGTTTTTATATTGTTACAATACCTTATAACTTTGCTGCACTCCGCCGTTGTCCGCTATGTTCTCACCCTGGGTATACTCTCCGTCTAACTGTAAATACCAAGAATTTTTATGTCAACTGTAAATGTCAAGAACATTTATGTCAGCTGTGAATGTCAAGAACATTTATGTCAACTGTAAATGCCAAAATCATTTATTTCAGCTGTAAGTGCTTAGAACATTTATGTCAACAGTAAGTACCGAGAACAGTTATTTGAGCTGTAAGTGCTGAGAACTTTTATGTCAGCTGTTAGTGCAACGAACATTTATGTCAACAGTAAATGCCAGGAACAGTTATGTCAAATATAAATGCCAAGAACAGTTATGTCAGTCTTAAGTGCCAAGAACATGTTTTTCAACTGTAAATGCGAAGAGCATTTCTACCTGCTCTTTATGTTGTCCAACATTGCATCGCATGCGTTTGTACACACCACATTATATTACAAAACTTACATTTAATTTTGCCAGTGGCATCACATACTTGTTGTACTGATCTATAATGCATTTTGTTTCGTTTGTAAATCTCTGAATTGCTTCGTCACTCCACCACTGTCTTCGGTTGCCATCCTTGTCATATTTTCTTCCTTTGTGTATACATATATATTATAAATCAGTCTCGACCGATTTACCAAAAAGAAAAAAAACAAGAGGGTCATGATGGCCGTATATCGCTCACCTGAGTACCATTCAAGTTTGGACATAGTGCACATAGGCATACATATTAAATATCATCAGGATAAAAATTTTCTAGTAACAGTCCCTTTTGACCTAGTCAGGGCCAATTTCCATACCAAGTTTGAGGGTCCTAGGCTCAAATGCTGCATTTTTGTACTAACATGACTATTCCTTACCCTGGAAGACTTAAATAACATTTAAAACCAATCTCATTAGATGCTGCTGATATACATTCGTTTACATAAAATAAAGGGAGGTAATCTGTCATAAATTCAGTAAAAAGTTATCTCCCCTGATTGTCCGAGTCCATCTGATGGCACAAATGACATTTCAAATCAATATCTTCATTGGTTACTGAGATACACCCATTTTAACTTGAAACAAAGGGAGGTAATTGACATAAAATCAGTCCATAGCTATCTGCCTTGATTGCCTCAGTCCAACTAAAGACAATAATGAAATTTCAAATGAGTTCTATAAATATTTACCGAGATAAATCCATTTTTATTAAAATCAGGGGAGGTAATCATGCATTGGAATATGCATGTAGAAGATACAAAGTACAAGCCTATACAACAATATTAAGTATTAAAGTTAAGTATTCATATCGATAACTGTTCAATTAAGAGTTATCTAATATGACTATTTCTTAGCATGGAAGGCATAAATAACATTTCAAACCAATCTCATTAGAAGCTGCTAAGGTGTATTCATTTAGATAAAAAAGGGAGGTAATTTGTCATAAATTCAGTCAATATGTATCTTCACTGATTGTCCAAGTCCATCTGTTAACAAAAATGAAATTTCAGATCAGTATCTTCATTAGTTACGGAGATATACCCATTTTAATTTGAAATAAAGGGAGGTAATTTGACATAAAATCAGTCCATAGTTATCTACCCTGATTGTCTCAGTCCAACTAATGACAATACTAAAATTTCAGATATGTTCTATAAGAACTTACTGATATAAATCTATTTTGATTACAATCAGGGGAGGTAATCAGATATAAATAACTCTGGAACCTACGATTGGAGTTGACAGATTTGTCATGGAATCAAAGATTTATTGTTGTTGAAGATATTTTGGAAGCTTGTATCAAATCAAACCATAAATGAAGTCTCTATATGGTTGCAAAAGCCAAAATAGCAAATTTTGGACCTTTAAGGGGCCATAACTCTGGAAGCCATAAAGAAACCAAGATCTTGTGGTGATACAAGTTGTGTGCAAGTTTGGTTAAAATCAAATCATAAATGAAGCTACTATTGTGCAGATAAGGTCAAAATAGCTAATTCTGGCCCTTTCAGGGGCCATCACTCTGGAACCCATAACGGAATCTGGCCTGTTCAAGAATGAACCAAGATCTTATGGTGATACAAATTGTGTGCAAGTTTGGTTAAAATAAAATCATAAATAAAGCTGCTCTTGTGCAGACAAGGTCAAAATAGCTCATTTTTGCCCTTTCAGGGGCCATAACTCTGGAACCCATAATGGAATCTGGCCAAGAAAAGAACCAAGATCTTATGGTGATACAAATTATGTGCAAGTTTGGTAAAAATAAAATCATAAATGAAACCTCTATCGTGCAGACAAGAAATTGTTGACAGACTGACGGACGCACAGACGACGGACGAAGGGTGATCACAAAAGCTCACCTTGTCACTATGTGACAGGTGAGCTAAAAAAACAAAAACAAAAAACTTGATCAGTCCGATAAACTAGTGAATATATTCAACATTTTCTGTAATTTGTGTCTCTTAAGAAGAACAAAAAAGGAAATACTACCGTCGTGCTCTTGAAAAGGTTTATTGCGATTCAGCTTCAGTGATATATATTGTAGAATACAGCCAGTCAGACACATACATTAAGTGAAATATTGTAGCAAGTTTGTCATTACCAAATTAAAGTTTGCAAAACATGTCTTAACATCTGCGTATTGGAAGGAAGTTGCAGAAATTGAAATATGTTACAAAGATATTATAAACTTAAAATACTTGTCATCCCAACTGTATATGTACATACCAATTTAAGATAGTGTAGTCACTCATATAAATATATGTATGATACATATATTTAGAACTTTAAGTGAATCGACACTTAGTGAATAATATCACGAAAACTAAAATTACGCCAAAAATAACTTGCCTATATCATCAAAAGCGTGAGTTATTTCATGCCCAATGAGAAAACCAATGCTGCCATAATTCATTGACCTGAAATATTTCATTTTAGTTTTCGATGACATTTGGCATATTATTTGACATAAGATATAAGAAGAATAATTTAGTCTTCATAATTCTTCATAATTCCTGCGGCCAACGTCATTAATTTGGTGATTCTTCGTGAAATCCAAATATAATTTTTTTTATCTTTTTTAATGCACATTTTTTTCAAACTTTGAATGCCTCTTTGCCCAGAAAACTCGCAATTGCAGTAAACAATTATTTCAAAGTTACCAGAAATGTAATCTTTTAAGCAACATTATAACTGCGCATATAAAATTTACCTGCCGAAAATTTCTAAACATTGTAATGAAGTAAATTTTGAAAGCATTCATAAGGCTTATAACAGCATATACTAGTATGAAAGATACAATTTAAGTGATTAATGGTGGTTACCTAGGCTGATATTTACTGTAATAGGGAGGCTGCAACATTCCGGCTGGGAACGCTATGAATGTAAAATTCAATAAACAAAATTAAGAAATCATTCTCAGAATCTTTGAAAAAAGGGTCAGAATAGTAGCGTCCTAAAACTTGCTATCTATTTTTACAGGCAACACATAACTGACTTCATTGTTGTTTGTGAATATATTTTTTACGGGCGAATAATATTGAAACGATGCTTATTTTTTCATTATGTAGATACATTTTAATTGAATTCTAAAACAAAACTTTAATTTCTTAAATGAAGAATGAAATGTATCTTTGAAATAAGACTGAAGTAAAACTTCCGTGTTTTTTTACAATGTTAAAGCGGTAAACATATCGTTACTTACAGATAAGGTTTAACAAAGGGGTATAGTAGGCGTTTACGATTGAGGGCGGAGTTTCCCATCTAAAATGTAAAACAAAAATACAATAAGTGATCACATCATATGTATAGCTACAAGCATAAACTGAGAGACTTAACAGGTTGCGGCAATACGATGCCCCTAAAGTGACATGTTACGCACTTTTTTTCCATTTAGGTAATGTGAGACTCTTTTTATTTCGTTTAAACGAAAATCATTTCGTTTTAACGAAATAACTATTTCGTTTAAACGAAATAGTTATTTCGTTAAAACGAAATGATTTCGTTTAAACGAAATAGTTATTTAGTTAAGCAACGAAATGATTTCGTTTAAACGAAATAAAAAAAGTTTCACATTACCTAAGTGGAAAAAAGTGCGTAACATGTCACTTTAGGGGCACCGTACAGCAAGATCAGATATACTTCTACATATTTTCATTTGTATAACCATGGTACTACGTTTTTGTACGAACAAACTGAAAAAAAATGAATAGGAAGCAAAAGAAACTGACATCACCAAATATTTTGAAATCCTTGAGGATTTATTTCCGAAACAAAACAATATCCATTAGCCTAAATGTCAGGGAAAATGATTGCATAGACGTTTGAAGTTATTACAAAACGGCTATGAAATATTTCAAAATGCTTACGTACCGGATTATTCTGACGAGATTTATTGAACTACATAACAACATGAGACAGATTTAGTATTTTTTAATGTTATGATATGTAACGATGGAAATACTGACAGAAAATACTTATTAGGTATAATTTAGCACCAGTACCTAGAATCTTCTTTTTTATATGGTTCTCTTAGAGACTGCAATGCATTTCTACTCCACACCTTTGTGATACGGAGCATGTTGCCAAAGTATTCATCCTCCTTCACGTCCATCTAAAGAAATGGTTACAAGGTAGGTCAGTAAGCTGTATTACATATTTACACAATCATGGAAAACTAAATGACGAAACATATATAGCAAAACATACTTGACGCTCTGAAAGAGTGTGAAAATTCCAATCTTATATTGTACGTAGTAATATGCATTTTGCTACGAATGAAATGTGCGGTTTTCTTACACTAAATAATTTTACCAACGACATCATGACAGTTGTCTTATAACTCAATGAATCGCGGGAACTCACCTTGTAGATCATAGGTCTTGCTGCTATGAATCATCATGGTTTAATCAAACCAGACAATAACGAGACAGCAAAGAGAGCAAGTTTTGATTGTATTTAAAGCCAAGTTAAGGTTTTCAAGTTCAAAGTTCAAGGACGTCGTTGTTGAAAATTCTGTATTTACTAGGACAACGACAATGGTAAGATACAGCCCGGCCGCGGGGGCTTCCGTGACCGAGTCATGAAGGTCACTGACTTTAAATCACTTGCCCCTCACCGATGTGGGTTCGAGCCCCACTCTTAGCGTTGAATTCTTCTTGTGAGGAAGCCATCCAGTTGTCTTACGGAAGGTCGATGGATCAACCCAGGTGCCCGACAGTGATGAAATAATGTACGGAGGGGCACCTTGGGTCTTCCTCCATCATCAAAGCTGGAAAGTCGCCATATGACCTATAATTGTATCGGTTCGACCCTAAATCCAACAAAAACAAAACAAACAGCCCGGCTGCTTAATCTGACAGTATTTACAAGACCAATGACTCTGGTAAAATACAACCTGACAACATTACCTTAAGTCCGTTTGGAGTAATAACTACTAAAACCATACCCGATAGAAAGAAAAATGATTCAACCGAAAGTGACTATGATACACAAAACTTACTCTGGCAGTAAGATACTTATATTGTTAACAAAGCTACTTATCTAATTTCAATTTAAGCAAAGATACGAATTTGTCACAGTTATGTAGATTCAATAGCAAAAAAAAAAAGTTTCATAAACATTTGTACATCATTTCAGACATAAGTTCCTTTGACCATTGCCAAGCTTTTGGCTCTCTTAATGTATTCTAACCATGCGACGTTAATAGAACATATAAAACAAATTGACCTACGTCTTTGTAATAATCATTCAGCGCTGTATCGTTTAGTATGAAATCGTCATATCCAATTTTCTCTCGAATGTGTAACGCCTGTCAATAGAAATTCAAAATGCACTTATAAACAATTAAAAACAAAAAGATGTATTTAATTTACTTATAATGTTATATAAGAACCTCTTTGTAAAGATAAGCTAACGGCATTGTAAATAATTATAACTATTTCAAAGCAATACCAAAGTCAAACGTACAAATCCGATACACAACCACCAAAAATTAATAACTTTTATGTACACTTGCATATTGTTTAACCGGTGTCTAAACTTTTTGCTGATACGGCCATGTTTTGTCCTTTCTTACAACTATGAGTTGCGGTTCCAATATATCAATATATTGTTATTCTTACAACGTTAAGCCGAGATTGTATACAGGACATTTTGACACAACTTTAAGCTGCAACCACCATTTTTTCTTTCATCACAACTATGAACCAGGGTTTTAACATATTATCATTGTAACAACTTTCAGCCAAGAATTTTGTATACTTTACAGTTTGGCACAACTAATTGCCGTGACCACCATATTTGTCTTTGTCACAACTATGAACTAGAGTTTCAGCATATTGTTATTGTCAATTTTTGCAGCCGGGAATTTTGTATATTGTAAAATTTGGCACATATTGGCTGATACCATCACCATATTTGGTCTTTTTCACAATTATGAGCAGAAGCTTTAGAATATTCTTATTGTCACAACTAGTAGCTGAGACTCCGTACATTGCATACTTTGTCAAAACTGTTAGCCGAGGTCTCAGTGTATAGGTATTTTGCAATTCATGGCCGAGGCTTCCGTTTCATATTTTGTCACACCTATCACCTCATACATTTTGTATAGGTATTTTTGCAACCATTATCAAATGCTTAAATACTGTTTATATCATAAGCAGAATTCTCCATATAACAATCAGCCAAGGCCTCCATATAAATGTATTTGCTTCTTTAAAACAATAGTCCAGGCCTCCATATACGAGTATTTATTTGCATTTATCTATTTGTAACAGTTACCTGCGGAGGTAGACGAAATATAATTTTAGGAACTAAATACCTGTCCATTACAAACGGACTAAAAGAGAGACCCATGATAATGATATCAATTAGCAGTGCGAAAATGGTAAAACCAGGCACTATTTGGGAAACATATTGCTATTTAGTTCAGATGCATTAATACATTTTTCACTATGTGCATTCTTCAATGGTCTGATTGGTAAGATAGAAGATATAAAGAACATCTTAATGAAAATCTGAATGAAAGTCTAGACATCAATTTTATCACATTTTTGATAGCGTAATTGATTCCCACTTGTGTATTAATTGTTACGATATAAAAAACCGAACTTTCATTTGTTTTTAATATAAATAATCTGAAAAAGCAAATTTTACCTACTTTATCCTTAGCAACGGCTCTTGTCTCTTCATCCATCCAACTTAATTCACTCAGACGCTCGTTGAAGGCTTCTCTTATATCGTGTATCATATCTAATGCCTATAATTTCAAAGAGAATTTTTTATAGAATGAGGCATACTGGAGAACTACTTGAATTATCTGACACGTGGGGAGAAGAATAAAAGAAGTATTTTGATAGAAAATTAATTGACTACAGGCGAGTTTCAATAATTTTGCACATATGAATTTATGGCAACATTTTTGCCACATTTAAGACTGAGTCAGCTTAGTTGTACAAACGCACAATAAAATATGTAAAATAATGAAATTGGTATTAAAAGATGAAGTGTAGATCTACAGCGCTTTAGTGAGAAGGTTTGACTCGAATTGTTTTGTTCAACTATCAGCACATCAATGTATCCGATAAACTCTTAGACAATGCAGCAACTTCTTGGCACGAGACAGACAACTCACCTTATCTTTTGATTCTTCGTCGAACGCTTCTCTGACAAACAGTCGACCAACTGCCATACCAAATGTATTCACGGTTCTATGTGAGCATTTCTTCCAACGTGATTCCTTAACAGTTGTCCCGTCACGGACCTAACACAGAAAACAAACCCTTTTTCTACATGTTGTGACAGATCCTTTAAATGCCCGAACCAATTGCATGTATCCTGTTTCCTTATCTAATTTTTGAGGGTTATTTCAAATATATTCACTTCATGACGGAAAGAAATGTCTTATTTTTTTTAAAAATAAACTGTGTTTTCATATTGCATCTTTACACCAGTTATTGGCGGGTTTATGTACTTGTCGAACACTCATTTCAATATCTGTAAGGATCAACCAAAATAATCTAGATTGCGATCAATTTATGATAAGAATATAATTTTATAGATAATAAATTATTTTGTTTATATGTCTCATTCGTTACGACTTAGTGAATAACACGAGTCATGCGAATACACTTGTGTATTCTTCCTTAAGTTACATATAAAGTTTCTTGATAGATATCTTTATATTGACATAAACACTCACAATAGCATTTGGATTGATATAAATCACCGACAAAATGTTTTATTCATTGTGATAAAATACTTACCTTTCTAAATTTTTCATATTCATCGACAAAGCGTTTTGGTAATCGTCTGACAAATCGTGAAACCACTGACCAAGTCATATAGTTTTTCAAGGTTCTGAAATTAGATTAAAAGAGTCACAGAAATTGTCCGATATATAATAGACAACTTCGGACACAGTTTGAAAATTTAAATATCATAATTGTATGGTTATTAAAATCTTAGTCCAAAATATGCTCCGATATTTAGCGTATATAATGTTCTAAAATAAATTACATAAATTACAGGATCGTATCATTGTAACATATATATCTTATTACCCTGAAAGTATTTTAAAATTTTACGAATCATTTATAGTCTACTTAATGACAGCAAAAGTTTTTATTTTGCTGTTCAAAAATAACTATCAAGTAAGTTTGAAATGGTTCAAAATTCAACAATCTCTATTTAAGTACATGGAAACATTTTAATTGTTGCTTTGTTTAACAAAATGCCATTTTTAAACGACTTGTTCTCTTCGCCATCACACCTTGTATCTTGTTGTTCGAGAATTTTGAACACTTCTTTGTAATATTTCGGGGCTTCCAATATAACAAGTTCAAGGCCATCTATTGTAATGTTTTCTTCGGATATAGCCATAACCTTCTGTATGAGGTCGTGCCAGTTCAACTGAAATGAATCAACAATTGCTTTTGCTTTATATTCTATGGCATCTAAACAGTAAACACCATATGCAAGACTTCGTCATAACTGCTTAATAAATACACATTGCGAGTTAATAATCGTTCAAAAAAATAAGGTAGCGGTCATGTAAGGAAATAGTACGATATCTGCTGTGTTTTTATGTAAATATGACCGAAACTGACGTTCATCCGTTCCGAAACTGGCATAATTCAATTATGTGAATTCAACTTGCACGAGTTTCCCATACCTTCACATGTCCGCTTGTAGGAGGAGAATATTGTTGTGTTAAATCTTCTATAGTCATCTTGTTGTATGCATCATCTCTACTTCGCCGTTCAAGTTTTGTAGACGTAAGCTTCATAGATAACAAAAAATGCGAAAAATTAAAAAGAAGGTCTTGAAAATTTGAAGAAGTTATCATCACTTTTCAAGACTTACAATGCTTTTGATTAAGTCCTTCTACATTCTCATGGCTCATAGGTGCTTTGGAATGTCGGTTGCCATGACAACATAAATAACATTTATTTGTAAAATATGGTAGAATTCGATTTGTATTAGAAAACTGAATTACAATATACTAGTTCTAGTTTGCCAATAACATTTGTAAATATTAAATCATGTATAGAAAACGAAACAATAATCTTTTGCAACTAGAAAATAAATTCTATTATAACTATATATATACTATTCTATAAATGTATCATGTCACTAAGACAGGAAGAGCCCAGTCATATGAATATACTATTTTCGGAAAGGTGAAGTAAACATTATACACAAACTAAGATAATCGTATCTTAGAAGAACCCGTAAGACTTCAATTCTGTTTTTCAGGAACATTTGCTACATATGGCTGGTAAATGTACATGCCATTAGACTAAAATTAATGAGAAATTTAATATTCTTTGTTAAAAATGGTATTATTATTTCTGGTAAAAGCAACTAGTCACTCAGTCATTATGTGAAAAGTTCCAGTATGTATAAAGCATTGAACACACTAGAATTCGTAGTGTTCTGTACTTAGCGCATGATCAATTTTCTGTTGTATAAGAACAAAAGAAGAAGAATTTTCTTCATTAAAGTTCCTACATTGGCTAGTAATGTATCTAATGCAAACACAGCTTCCATATCTGACTTTGCCGTGTCAATGTCTGCTCCAAGAAGTACAGCAATATTGGTTATATATTTGATGTAAGCTTCTCGCAGCTTCTTCTGGTCTTTATCGAAGTAGTATTCTCTTGTCAAACCTAACGTGGGTTCTCCAATCTGAAAGATGTGCAATGTTAAAATAATAAACTAAATTAGAAATTTTCATTGGATTTGATATGTATATACATCGGTTATATATTTAAGCCAAACAGTTTTGGTTTTCAGTGCATGTACTTTGTACTCAAAATTTGTTGACAAAGAAAAAATGACTTAAGCTGTCTTGTCTATTTAAATTGTCACCAGGGCTGTTCAATAAATTTCAGGAAAAGTGTTCTCGTGGCTTCACTTATCATCAAAAATCGATGAATTTGTTGTATAATGTAGATAAATGAATATCTAATTCAACATCGGAAACCATCTTTCCTTTGGACAAATTATAATGAAATACTGTTATCCGTAGCAATGTCATTTAACGTTATGACGCCAAAAATGTCCCTTTTCCTATTTTGCATTGACTAAAGCATTACTTTCCAATTATTACATTTCTAAAAAGCATTTTCCTTATGCAGATTAACAATTACTCGAACATTTGCGTTAAGGCAATTGCTTAAAATCATAAATGTAGCACCATTAAGAATGTTTTGCCATTGATTTGTTTTGGTATAAATGTAGCACCATTAAGAATGTTTTGCCGTTGATTTGTTTTGGTATAAATGTAGCACCATTAAGAATGTTTTGCCGTTGATTTGTTTTGGTATAAATGTAGCACCATTAAGAATGTTTTGCCATTGATTTGTTTTGATATACATTGATTTGTTTTGATATAAATGTAGCACCATTAAGAATGTTTTGCCGTTAATTTGTTTTGGTAATTGCTGGATTACGGGCGTTGAACAGAGATCAGTGATAAAAGTTTGTGTTTTGGATCGAAAATCAAGATAAGCGACAATTAGTTTACTGCATATGGTATTTAAAAATAATGTCTTGAACAAAACAACATTTTATCAGTGGTATTGACAATTTAAAAGTGACTGGTAGGTATCACTGACGATCCGAATTTTGGAAAGAAAAATGTATAGGAAGATCCTTTGGAAGCATGGAACACAACCAAGCAAACTGATTGCAGACTCTGACACCTACCAATGTGTCACAGTTCAACATGCCCAGTCTCATCAATAACACAAGCAACTACTGAACAACTTTCAACGACCCTGGACTGGGTAAGCAGTAGTAATGTTGCCATGGTTACCGGACAGCTTTCAACGATCTTGGACAGGGTAAGCAGTAGTAATGTTGTCATGGAAGCGATACATAAATTGTTTATGTTCGGAAATTTGTAATTCAATGGTTTCATTTCAATGTGTTCAAATTTTGAAATGTCATCAAAATAGGGTATGAACTACTATTCTAGGTGTTTTTCATGGAATCTTATAATAAAAGAACAAAATGAGTGCTATTTACCGTGATGATTCGTTTACCACTGTCTCGTTCATCTAAACCTACGTAAACTTGGAAAAATGGTGACAAACCATGAACTCTTATTTTCATGAGGTCAGAAACTAGGTCAAAGTCAGATCTATCCCAGTTACCACCAGGATTGGTACCTAATACTGGCCAACCGCCGATTAATTCAAGTTCGTCTGTTATCACATTCGTGTCCAGGTGTTCAATTTGAGCTATATAAAATATATACGCAATTAAAACAGATGCTAAATATGTGTATTTCCATGGAAGCAGATAATTTATTTGCTTAGCCTGTACTATCGATACATGTCCAAATTACAATTGATTTGTCAAGATCAAATTAGATAAAAGACA
The DNA here is from genome assembly GCF_021730395.1 of Mercenaria mercenaria. NCBI lineage: Eukaryota > Metazoa > Mollusca > Bivalvia > Venerida > Veneridae > Mercenaria > Mercenaria mercenaria. The sequence goes on from NC_069374.1 coordinate 34,296,281, forward strand.
GAAATACTTCAAAAGAGGAAACGTAATTTGAAAACGGCGATATTCAACCTGCTTTAAGACCTAATACTCCTAAAATATCCATGTTATCAATAATTATATTATCATTGGCACTTTATAGTAGTTTATTACATCTTAAAATAACCCAGGGTAATTGATAAACTTATTCAAGGCCCAACAGAGTTTGATGAATTGTTTATAGTTACTTTCGTTCATACAGGACTGGTAAAAGTACCGAGCTTTTCTCACCGCATCGACCTCACTCTCTAAATCACCCTCGAGTAAATCTGAAAAAAGTAGTTTTATTTTACACATTTTATTGCTCCTTTTGTAAATCTGTATTTCTACTGTAACATTGTACTGTTAGTTACATAGAACGTTTGTTCATGATATTTAAAATGCAATTATTTATTGCATGCTTTAATTGTTTGTACCTTTATAATTAATGTTAAAAGTCTTCGTCGTTCTTGTTAAGGGTATAGGGGAAGTGCTGCCAGTGAAATATGGTCCAAAATGCAACAAAATGGATGAAACAATGAATTAATACCGGGTATATACAAATGTATAAATTTACAATGAAGCAAAAGCAAAGAGCAATTAAAATTTGTTTAGTATGACCTTTAAAGTTGATTATTTTCCTTAATTGTCGTTCTAATTAACAAAGAACAAAATGGGGAAAAAATCACACCATATTTTTTCATCACTCGAACAAATTTCACTCTTAAAAGCTTATTGTTTATGGTACCTACATAACAAAGGGACTATAACATCATAACTTGCAATAACGATATTTTCAAAAGTAGGTAGACAAGTATGTCAGTGTAAGAAACCGTTACATGAAAAGATTAAACTACATTTATATACACCATTGTAATTCAAAATATTTGATTTCATTTTTAACAGCTACGAAATACATAACAAACAAAGGGACTTAGAAAAGGAGGAGGTTCAATATTGAACGAATTTTCTATGACAAGTATCACTTTACGTAGTTTTATTTTAATACAGTGTAAGAAGGTATGGTGTTTGCTATAAATAATGTATTGTTCAAAGGAATATTCGATTAATGGAAAAAAATGTCTTGCAATTTACCTGTAAAAACTTGTATTTTCTGTTTGCAAAATTAACTTCGGTTCGGCCTAAAAGTTGGCAATATTACCCAAACGTAATTGTAAACACGATACATTCAAATATGTAAGAAGTTAATAATGATAGAACAGGGAATGATTCAAATGAATAAGAAATCTTACATTTTATTGTAACTTTTACATTTTCCCTCACAACACCATAAGTGTAAAGGTTAGACCTGTCTTCAGGTACCACGTGCTTCTTCATCCACGAACCGCACGCGAAATCATAGAAATTGTCACATGGATCCACGCTGTAATCAATCGAGCTGATAACACGTGCAGCTGAAATTTGGACAAATAATTTTATTAACAACAACAGGGTGATGTTTCTCAAAAGAACCGAAGTTTATATATATATATGCTATTATGCTGCAGCATACAAAGTTTATTTATTTCCCTAGTTTATAGCAATCAGTTTTAGATGTTGTTCCGCCAAAATGTCTTTCTATGTATAAAGATAAGACATCGTCACATTATCAAATAAAAAGTAGCTAGAAACGAAGCTCTAGACCATATAAATATGATTGGCCACGCATTGTTTTAAATAATACAATCCTAACAATGCCTTAAAGTAGTTTTCTTATGATTACGTTTTATATCATTCTAAAACGCGTCCCGAATCATTTTTGATTTAAATAGATCTACGGATCTGTTTAAATGATCCTTAAAAATATTGATGAAAAAATAAACAATTTTTACTTTAGACTTATTATAAGTATTCTACTTGAATCCGACCCTCATTTTCAAAGTGTATTTTATATTTTATTTTCTCTAGTGCCAATAAAAATTAGCATACCTCTTAACTATGTTTGCAAAGTAAGCTGTCTGAAGTATAAATGTCTAAGTAGTTATTAGAAATACAGGTGAACTGAATTAGTCAATGACGATGTTATACACAATATCAAAGATTGTCTGAACCTAATTACAAAATGTGATAACAAGCGTAAGTGTATAGTACCGAAAATGACATAATAATGTTTAAAGTACACTCACCAACCTCCGAACATTCTTTCGTCAGACATACCTCTGAAGAAAAGAAAAGAAACATTATAAAAGAAATCAGTAAATTTCACTTTTTAACATCTTATTGAATTGTATTTGCGAAATCACTGTAAAGTCAAAGTACTCTGCATTGGGGGATTTCTTAGACGGGCGTGCCAATAAAGTCATTTATTTTCTTGGTACGTTTCAGTTCTCGTAACATCACTTTTACAAACGTTTGATGAAAACATATATATCAACTGGTATAGAAATCTCTCGAAACATTTTATTAATATAGATCTAATAGAGATTTAAACAACAACAACAATAACAACAACAAAAACACAACAACAACAAAGATGACCGCATTGGAACGTTCAGTGTGGTGTTTAAACCGGTTAATGGTGCACAAAACCTTACTCGTAATCAATCCAGTTGGATTCCAAAGGTACAGGAAAGTATACATAAAAGTAGTACCCTCACACACGCAAAAACAACGAAAATAGAACCTAAATAACCATTTACGGATGTAATCAGAACCTCAAAACGTCCATTCTACAGATAGAGGAGCAACTCCAGTTTAAACATGTCGGCACAGTTCAACTTTTTATACTTTTTGGTATTATCATTATTTTGCTTTCAAAATGAAGGAGGCATGTTTTATACTGTCTAAAATCGCACTGAAATGTCCACTAGAGATAACTAATTTTCGGACTCAGACGTTTAACACATGCACATGAGATCAAAAATCTATGTCGGCGATCTAGGGTTAAATTAAATTGCATGGCACTGAAATTTAAATATCGGGACAATTACTAAACGGTTATGCTCAAGTTAATGATATACATCTTGAACAAAACATCGCCTTTTTCAATATGTGTCAATCATTTGTATATTGACCGCGTATCTTTTGTGTCGGCAATTTGGACAACAGATACGTTACAACATCTATTCACTTGAAATACTCAGGTACGTAGTGCATTTTCCGGAACGACTATTGACAGTTTGAATGTTTAATGATATGATTATGAAAATAATATTTATTTATTAACGAAATAAACATATTGTAGAAAATAAAATAAGATGATGTTGAACTGCCACCGTATTTCAATTTGTTTTTAACAGATACGTTACGAAGTGTTTCATTCAGCATACATTTATATTGCATTTATCTAAAAATGTTACTGGACAGTGTGGTAGAACACGTGTTTAACTTTGTATCCGAGTTAAAGTGTTTAACTTTTAGTCCAGATTTCATATTTTTCACTTACGAAAACATATTAAAAACAGATACGTTACAAACAACAGCTACGTTATACGACTATGCTATAAAAGTGTAAAAATGTTTGAATGGTTTGAATAATAATCATCTTAACTTAAAGTTTTTTGATTATGGTTTTATTATTGATATCTGGAGTTTATAAGACATCATAAATTTTGAATAAAACAGATACGTTACAATTTCTATTTTCTATGTTAGATGTTCGAATTAAAGTTTTTCTATACAAAACATAGACATTTTGTATTATATTTCTTTATTTTCAAATAGAATCATATCAAAATGTATGGAATATAAAGCAAATGTAACGACAGTCAATCAATTTAAAAATGCGACAGATACGTTTATACGAAATGGGTAGACTATTTTCACCAAAAAGACTGTATTTTAGGATATATCTAAGAACCAACAGTTCATATAGTATGTTTCCCTCATCAATTAAAGTACATTAATCTACATTATGATATACATCTTATTTCATAATCCAATATGAAGTGCGTTCTATGACAACTGATATTTGTGTAAATTACGTTACTTTTCCCATACAGTTTGATTTATTTTATCAATCATAATATAAAAATAACTTCATTTCTTATTAAACTATAAAGAGTATTTAGTCTGAACAGGTAAATAACGAACACAAATATTGTTATGTGTTATATTAAAATATTTTTTTGAATGAAAATTTGCAGTGTAACGTATCTGTCGCTGATTTACAGCTATCTTTGTAAAATCAATGAAATAACGAAAAATTGTCGATAGTGAACTAAAATATTTAATCTGTGTACTCCAAAGGCATGAAACAACTAAATAAAAACAAATCTGATTTTATTTGGGAACATCAGATGTGGGGACAATTTTACTGTCCAAGTTGCTCCTCTATCTGTAGAATGGACGAAAAGACAATAAAGCAAAACACCTGTCTTACTAGTTTACGGAAGGTCGGCGGTTGAACCCACGTGCCGCCCATAATGAAATTATACTCGGAGGGGCACCTGGAGTTTTCCCCAACCACCATAATATAGAAAGTTACCATTTGACTTATAATTGTGTTGGTGTCACGTTAGAACTTTAAAATATACAGAGATGTAATTCTCGGTCAACACCTGGCATGGCATTTTTCCCTCGAAGTTGGTTTTGTATAAAACATGAAATAAAATAATCTGTAATTGTGTCACCTTCTCCTTTGTACTTCATCTTTACTGCAAGAACTGCTGCCAGTACGATGATAACAATCAAAGCTAACACAAAAAGTATCGCCAAGACTTTCTCTAAACACGTCCTCTTCTTGGTATCCTTTTCACTGAAATTAAAGTCATCCAATAACCAAACCATCTTGCATTAAAATATCTTATCTTCAAATGCAGAACAATCTCATAAAATGCATTTAACTATATTAAATAGATATTTATAAATTAATTGTGTATGTAGAGTTACACTCCTATCAAATTTCATAAAGTTACAGTCCGATAGTGGTAAATCTAGTTCACATTTTTACTGTTTCTGAATATACATGTATCAAGTGGATAATAAATAAAACCTAGTGCATCGCTCTGTTAATAAAATAGACCTGTTAATTTTATGTTCTAGTAACATCCGATTTTCAAATGGGAACAAATTACGGTCTGGTATACCTATAACATTCTCATTATATTCGTATCATTACGTTTTCTCAATTTATCAGTCACATCATACTTATTTTATTATATATCCACGAATTTTCCGTCTGAAATACAGCAAGAATACATATATTTGTATTAAACTCCCATCGGATACGGAAAATATATAAAAAAAAGAGATTTATTACTTTTGTCGTGACGTCACTGTGACGTCAGGAATGATGTAATGAATGCGTCTCATCGTTCCATGCGTCAAAGAAAATGTCATGGTTCCAAATGAATTTACAGTTTTACAGTTTTATTTATCTAAACTTATAGTCAATATTGTGGCTGATAAAACACCAGAAATAGGTAATGGTGTATATAATAAACGGGCCAAATCCACTCGACCCGAGTACAACACTGCAGTGCAGGTCAAGGTACTCTTATAAATAATAACTCTATTAGATCTATATCTATTGATATTGTGTATAATTGTACTGTTATTAGACAGAATAGACATAAAGACACACTGGAATGACCATTCTGAATTTCTCTCTACATGGAAACTGTCTAGATGTAACGTCTGTTCAAACACAATAACACGGTATGTAGAATCATGGTCTGTTACTAAGTGAAGCTTTTTGATTTTAGTTTCTTGATAACTTTAATACCCGGCCTTTCTTTGTTGGATTCTTTATTTTCAGCTGACACAAATAGACAGATAATTACTTTCAGTAACGCACAAAGAGGTATTAACAAGGTGTTCTCTAAGTTGCCGTATGTTATATTACTGATCAATATGTTAACAATAGCATAACGATGAATCCTAAACTGTGTAAACAATTTTATTCGAATACAGGACCATTTTTAATACATTTCATTTGTTAGTTAAATTTATTAGTAGTATTTAAGAAGAAATGTACCAGTTGTTTACATGTATATGCAGTCAGTATATTTATATCAATGTGAAGATTTACCTGCTACCATTTTCTAGGTAAACGTCTTCTTGCAATCCTCGCTTCTCAGCCATTGTGCCGTCTACTGAAAAAGTAAATAAACAAACATATATCTGAATGTTACATTCACCTCTTTCCAAATCTTTCCTACTCATGAATCGCAACCTCATTCCGCACTTCATCAATTATGAATGCACTTAAGCAACTAAAAGCACGTGAAAATGACTTTATGAAAGCATAGAAAACAGATACCCTACCCTATAGATGGCCAACATATAATGTACGTGTATGCTGAATTAGCATTTGATAATACAACATTTTGTTTACGATTCTGATTAAAAGAGTTAAAACTTAAATGTTCCATAGTTTTCCACACTTACTTCCGCTAGCATCGCCTTATATCACATTTTAAGAAACACATCAAAACTTACAAACAAAATCGTGAAATCTGTTTTATATAACATAAATACAAACTTGCCCTTTCTAGGTTTGTAGGTTTTATGTTTTTGGATTGTTTATCCGCCATTCCTTTAACCGAATTATGATGCTATAAAACTTACATTTTTCATTTGCAAACCTGTTTATTTAGTGCATCTTGTTTGCTGATTAGATGCATGAGCATGTCCACGTATATTTTATCTATTACGACTTCAAAAGAACTATGCATATCTTCTTGTTTGAAAAGGAAAACAGCACACTGTTTCATAAATTCGTATGTGACGATTGACTAATATGTCATGCGCTGTGTACGCATGCTTGAATAATCGATATTAATTTTTCTATTTATTATGACACTATCCATACAAAAAATCTATACCAGAGATAATTTGAACTTTAGCACTGTAATTTTCCCTCGTATAAATTATGAATACCCCGTGCTAAATTTGGTTTGAAATGAAATAGTAATTTAAAAATGCTTTTGTGACAATGACATCACACACTGACCTAATAGGGTTTTTTTAGTCATGGCAATTTTCCTATTGCTTTAATAAAATCATAAAAAAACCTTTAATGAAAAGGATTCATGACCTGAAGAGATGATGGACACTACGATGTTAACTTTGATTTTTTTTTTTTGGTTTGATATTTGAATCCCGCTCAGAGAAGGTGCGTTATATATTGCTTTACAAAGTCTTCGAATACATGCCTATATGGTTTGATTGTTAAACTTTATATACAGAAACGAAAATTTGCAGGTTTTACATATCATATCTTTGGTTATCATTACATTTGTATACACCTGATTATACATGTGTAGTGTTATCTATTTTAATTATCATGTATTTTTGGAAGATGTTAGGGATTAAGAGTGAATTGTTTGCATCAGTAACCGATTAATGATCCCCACCGGTGTTTCTGCTACTGGCCGTTACAAGGCGGTGTCCCGATATGTTACTTTGTTTTGATTATTTTACTTTATGTTTTACTCTTTCTATGTATACATTTACATATATCAACTCTTAGCCTGCCTTTGTGACAAGTGCAGATCAAGATCAGCCTGCACATCAGTGTAATACAATCAGCTTCGGGTTCATACAGAGCTGCACGTGCAATATTCTCTGCATCATAAAATATAACAAAAATCATCAAGTTTATTCACATTCAGATTTATATCGATATCAGAAATATGTTCTTTATCTCTAAATTCCCATATCTGTGATTGAGATCACGTATAAGTAATGGTAAAAATGAACAACAAGAACAAAAAAAAAAAAAAAACGTTTTGAAACAAAATGTTCAGCGTTTATTCATAAATCACAACATTAAAAATCATATCAAATTGGTAACAAGTCAGGTCAGAAGCGAAAAGTTGGGATGTGAATTGATGTAAAAAAAAAAAAAAAAGGAAAATATCAAACAGGGAATGCCACGCACCAAAAACGTAGCCTCCTCAAAACGAAACCCCCAGCACGCAGACGCGTGCACCACACACACATACACACACACACCCAAAGCCAACACATAAGGACAAAACGAACAACACACACGCACACAAAGCCAACACATAAGACGAAACGAACAAACAAAGGAACACAGTGGGGCACCGCCTTGGAACGGTCAGTGGCAAAAACACCACTGGGGAGCTTAAACCGGTTTATGGTGCACCTAACCTCACTCTTACCCCCGCCATGTTCCAAAGACATGGGACAGTGTAAATAAAAGTAATCCACTCCAGGTGAATCTCTTACACACGTAATGGAAACAAAAAGGCATGGCATGTAAAACACAAAAATGCTCGTGTATAAATATATAAAAAACAAACCTTAAGAACCAAAAACGTATGTACTCAATGCCTTTTCAGAAGACAGAGCAACAAGAGAAACACCCTAAAGGGCCCGACGAAACAGGCCAGACGACAAATATCAAAACAGTTCAGTCCTGGTAGGATTTAAAAACTGCTTATCATAGAGTCCTCCCCCTCTTCCGTCAGACGCAATCAAAGAGGGAAGTGTAGTGTCCAACTGTAAACGGGTTGAACACTAAACATGCGGTATGTCTCAAAACAGTTGGGTCGTAACCTCTTTTAATAAAACGTTTGATAATCTTTCCAAATACGTTTGGAAAATTACCGTGACCCAAGATCTTACGAAGTTTGTAAACCACATCCCCATAAAAAACGTGTTTAGAAATACCTTCTCGCAGAAGTGTCTTTAAATTACTATTGAATTTTAAAACTAAATCAGAATTACGATAATAAAATTTAGCAAAATATTTACGCAATTTGTAATAACGGTAGCCTTGCTGAAGAAGTTTACCTGTAATATATTGATTACGTTCATTGAAATGCTTGACATGACTACACACATGGCAAACCGAATTAATTGAGGAATATATACCCCATAAGATGTAGCCTGAGGTACATCCCCATCCAAATGGGGAAAATTTACAATACTAAAATTAAAATCATCCCTCTTGTCATAAATTTTGGTATGTATAAAATTGTCATAAATAGAGAGATGTAAATCTAAAAATGAAGCATCAGTATCCGAATTGTTAGTTTTAATTAACTGAAGCTCCCTAGGATAAATAGTACCCACCAATTGACCAAAAAACGGATTATCCATATTAAGAATATCATCTAGATAGTGTGAAAACTTCATTTAATTGTTAACCAATATGGTAAAAATAATAAAACAAGAATTTGTTGTTCAACTGTTAAACTCAACCCCGAGAATAATTATAAAAGGCCAAAGAAGCAACACTGATTTCAACAGTTAAAATAAAAGTATTAGCGCATAGTTGTAAACTGGCATTTCTTGTTCCATGTTTGTCCCTTCTTTTTTATCTAAGGATGTTTCTGAAAAGTACTATCACCTTGTACATTGTTATATCATTAGTGAAATTGCTGTGAGTGAAATGGAATTGACTTATTCTAATACAAAACGTAATACAAGGTGTATGATATAAGTAAAACTGTGATAGGATTGGTGCAGGTAAGACTTTTAAGATACTTGTTTTGTTGTCAACTGATACTTCCTCATTTATATATTTAAACGTTGCCTGTGCAAATGTATAATTCGTATGTTTGACGAGATTGTAAGAATGTACAATGTTGTCATGATGTTTAAAAGTAGTGACCAAAGTCTAATGAATTTCCCTTCACTCAATTACGATTTATAAAGTTTGTTTTGTATGTATACGTATTACAAGGATTACAAAGAAAAACAGACTTGTTTCTTATCAAAGGTTTGTTATAACAACACCAGACACGTATTGGAATTTCTGGCATTGCTGTCGTCGGCAATCTGAACTAATTAATAACAGTACTCCTTATTACTTTAACCTGGTATTACAGATGTTAACTTTTTGTTACGCATGATTCTTATGTTTACAACTAGTTAGTAAAGAACCTACAGGTGTGTTTCTTTCTTTTGTTCTTGTTGACCGCTTTTCAGACATTTTTTTCGGGTGAAGTAAATTAGCACAATTTATCACAACGTTATATTTCCATATGTAAATTTTAATTTAGTTTACCTGTTGGTACAAAACTTAGTCACTGAAACAGTAAACATGCATTTTTATATCATACCCATATACTGTGGTTTCAAAATACTTCCAATGTACATATTAAATGATTTTATAGGGAAATATAATTTTAAGTCAATGATCACATTGATGTGATAATTATTTTGATACCTTTTGGTTCACAAGAAAGGTATACTGTGATCTGTTTTATTTTCTTCGTGGTGTGTCATACAAGACAACAATAGCTTACCGCTGATAAAGAACACATGATGTTGTTGGCCAAGAATTGGCCAAAACACTATTCAAATTGAATAACTTGTCTTTCTTATTCAACAATACTTGTTGCCAATTGTTCTGCGTTACGTACAAACTTTTGTACGTACCAGATTAAAGTTATCAACAGATGTAAATTATTTTACTAATATATAAACCGTTTACATAAATTAATTATGTGAAATAACAATTAAAACAAAAAGTATGAAATAAATTCTAAGAAAGTTGTAAATAGTTCAGACAATATAGATAAAGCAAGTCGTTCGAATACATACTGTTTAAAAGTATATCAAAACTCAATAACTTGAAATTATTAAAGAACATAAATGTATTCCGAAAATTGGTCACGTGATTTAATTAAAGATCGTTAAACGTGTAACAACATGTAATATACATATGATTTAATATAACAACAATTTAAATTCAGTTATATGTCATGAAACAGAAAAATAGAATAGTTGTTTCAAGCATTATAATTCATGTATGTGCTATTGGACACATTATTAGATAATCTATGCATAACATATGAAAATGATTAAATGAATATCATGCAATTAAACTGGCTCAGTATGAGAAAATCAGGGAATGTATGAGGAAATACGGACCAACAACATGTAATATACATATAATTTAAAATATCTTTAATTATATTATGATATGTAATAAAACTGAAAAATGAAATAGCTAGTTCAAGCATTATTATCCATGTTTGAACTATTGGACACAATATAAGATAAACTTTGCATATGAAACTGACTGAATCAATACGAAACAACTGAACTGGCTCAATACGAGAAAATCAGGGTAAGGAGCAATATGAAAACAAAAACACCTCAGGACCAATACGAGAAAACAGAGACCAAACAAAGTGAGGGAGCCAATTCGGACTTCTATTGATTAAGTGATTTCATATTGGCCTTATTAATTGTCCCCTCGTTCTTCGTCATTGGCCCAGTACGACTACCCTTGGAGAAATAACAAAATAAATGTGAAATCCTATAAGTATGAAAAATGTACTAATGCTACGCTTTGTCAAATAAAAAAAAATTAAAATGGATGTTGTTTTTATTAGAACATAGTCATATTTACATATTTTGCCAATTGATGCAGAACCCAAACCACTTACGTAAAATATTTTGTTAACATTTTGTCTTGTAAAACGCATGTCTTTTTTTTTTGTATACACGTGCTTATATTGTATTTTATTGTATAATATTTTTGTCCGATCTTTGAATCTAGCGTTGTAGCGGTAAGTGTTCCCGCTACACGGAAACTTGATAAACATTCCTTTCTCTGTGAAAGCATCCAAAGATTTCTTACAAAGGACCAAGTACACAGGAAAGCATTCTAAAATTTAAAGATAGATACTATGTTTTGTACTTCACGGCTGCAAGGCCAAAAATAAATAAATGTTTAGTTCCTCAGGCCCCGCCGCATACGATTTTGACCCGGCGCATCTAAATTTTGTTATCAAAGAAAAATTGATGAAATTCGCGAAAAAAGAAAATTCAACAAAAAAATGAGGAGGAAAGAACGAAAATAAGTGGGTACGAATAAATCGTCAAGAACGGTTACTCTGTTCATCTTGGTTAATAGGCGTTTGGTATTCTGTTTATTCTATAAGCGTACATTATACATTGATAAATCGTGCCAAAACGAAACTACAAAATTCAAGTTGATATCTTTTTATTGCATTGAGAAAACTGCTTGTTTAATATGGGTCATTTTACGCCCGTTTTCAGCATTATTTCAGTTATATCAGTTGGCCAGTTCACCTAACCATCACTCCTGGGAAAGACCAATACTAGACCCTAAAGTCCGTAAGCAACTGCGTACTTTCTCACATAAAGAATCCTAGTTGGTTGCAGGGCTCGAACCTACGACCCTGTTTCAGTCAGAGGTTTACAAGTCCAGGACTGTATCCCCTACACCACGAACCCGGGCTTAATATAGGCTGCCGGGCATTGATTGAATCTGCAAACATTCCACCATAGTGTTCCTATCAGCACAAATTGAAAAACATCATCAAACATATTATATACAAACTTTCATGGTGCTTTCATTCCAGTTTCTTTTAATAGATAATTTGTTATAGCTCAATTGTCACATAGTGACAATGTGAGCTTTTGTGATCATGCATTGTCTGTCGTCAATTTCGTCTGGTGTCCATGCTTCAACAATTTCTTGTTTAATATATATTGTAATTTTCTCAGAATATATTGAGTGCCAAATGCAACCTTCAGAACAAGTATTGTTCTTATAAATTATTATCTACATAAGATGCAAGGTCTTTAAGTGTGTTAAAAATAGATGTACAATACTGGATTCCATAAAAAAAGGGCAATGTCGTTAATAAAAAAGAAAATAAACAAAAAATCCGCACTGAAGCAAAAAAAGGTGGCCTGAGAAACTAAACATTATTCTTTTTTATACATGCAATGAAACACGGAGAAACCACATTAATTTCTTATAATTAGTAAAAGGAAGGTAAGGGTAGATTTCCCGGAAGCATAGGGCACCCCAAACACAGTGTGAGAGCAGCCATGCATCGTCAAGTAGGTCCACATCAAACAGAAACGGTATGGGGAAGAAAAAGCAGACAGGCTTCTTTTAAAGTCCCACAAAAAGTAAATTTTAATTATATACAAGATACAAAAATGGGCAAGGAGCCGAGAAAGAAAAAAAAGACACACAGGAAAAAGAAAAAACAACACAGCCGGGCACCGCCCAGGGACGATCGGTGGCCAAAAAATGATGCTACCTAACCTCACACTTAGTAAAAGGAGAGGGGCGTATATGCAAGGGGCGATGGAAGGGGGGGGGGGGGGAATAAGGAAAATGGTGGGCACATAACCTCACTCATAATAAAAGGAGAAGGGCATAAATGTAAGAGGGCGATTGGGGGGTGGGGTGGGGATTGGGGGAGAGGAAAGAAACACCAATAACAAACAAGACAACATATGAAACATAAAATACGAAACGGAAAAAAACAAGTTGAAAATAGGGGCACCGCCTTGGAACGGTTAGTAACATGTATAAAGAAAACTGGGGGGAGAGGGGGCGAGGGGGTGTCAACGCGTTCAGGACATGCCAATCTCGAACTTTCCCTATTTTTAACAAGTTAACAGAATAACTCTTCGCTGAGAAAGCCCGAAATATTTTAGTTAAAAATTCCAGATTGTATCAAATAAAACATATTCAATGCAATCTCGGTAGAGCAACACCCTTTGGGACATACAAATATTGACTGTTATGCCAAGGTTCTTGTTCTGGAGAAGTTATTTTGGTAGTATATTTCAGCTTAGGGAAATTTTGATGATGTTGTTATAGAGAGGTTTTTGCCCAAGAGAGGGCCGCTCTGGAGCGGTTGTACTGTAAATAGTTATAAAAAACATTACATCAATATACTAAAAAATTTGAAAATATGTAACATTAAAATGGTTATCATTTATCTTAGAAAAATGTCTACATACAACTCCGCATATCTAACACATTCAAACATCTTTGTTTACATGTGTAGATCTATTTATAAATACAAGTTAGTTTAGAAATTATAAAACCATTTTACGTTGGAGTTTTTGAAAATAAATTATCTACATCTGAATCTATAATTCCAATGGAAATTACATTAACATTCCATGTCGTTTTGTTCTGATAAAACAAAACAAGTAATTTAACATTAAACAAGAATACTTTGTACAGAATGTATTACGGCATTAAAATCAAACATTATCGGGAAAAAATGGCAAGAAGTATTACATTTTCGCATAAAATTAAAAATCGACATGATAAGGGAGCTTCCGGAAGTTGAATTTGCAAGAATTCTGTATATTGCATAGAATTTTACAAGGGTAATACGTTTAAGTTCCCAGGATCATTTCATTTTTATTATCTCTATCTAAGGATAAAAAAATCATGAAAAATAAAGTACATCATTTCCTGATATTTTCTAAAAAAAACATAATTCATTTTATTGGTTCTGCTTACGTTACTTATATGCCCTTTAACTTTTCATGCTTTAACGACTAGCATTACGAATGTTCGTCTCTCTGAGTAAAATTTAAGATAAAGTAGGTCTGAAAGCTTTTGCATATATTATTTGAATGAAACTGAAGCATTTTGATAAATATTTCAAATGTGATGTTTCCTTACATGTACTTTTTGTCACTCTAATTTTTATACGGACAAACAACTATTATACTTCACTTATTGTAATGCGCTTTATGCAATGTTTGATTTAGTTAGTGGCTTAATAAATGATGTTAATACATTCTATCTTTTATTTTTTGTACTTTTCAAGTATTTGTATAATTCTACTGAAAAATCAAACTTTTATATTTCAAGTAACACAGTATTTAGACACCAATTGTTCGCACAAAAGTTACATAATTTTGTAGGTGCAATTAAACAACAAATATTTTATAAAGAACGAATCAAATATCAAGATTTTTTCCTTATCAATTATAGACATAGAGTATGAAAAATAGCAGGACAGTACGCTAAATCTCCTATGGCAAATAGACAAAAATGTTCTTAAGTCATCTCGACACAGTTTAAGAAGTCAGTCACACTTTCAGTCATAAAAGTCGAGGAAGGCACCATATACCGAACTGTATTTCAAGAAAGGAAATTAAAAGAAATCTCGTCCAAAGAGCCAAAGTCAAAGCGAGGACAGACCAGCAAGTAATCGCTCATCAAGGCACTGCAAACGGTGGGTACTATATTTACTGTAATCTATATTCACACATGATCCAGACATTTCATCAAATTACAATTGCGTAACTTCGAACCCCCCGAAAATGTAATATTTAGGTAATTTGTTTATCAATCAGATAATTGTTTTAATAAAGCGAAATCAAATTAACAGCTGCAATATTCAAATAAAAATGAACATACCTTTCTTTGTTTCAACGTAATATATTCCGTATTATAGACCACAAGTCGTGTTAGTCAAAATTATTATTAACATCTTAGAAGATAAAGCAGGTAGTCCTCCGTAATATAGCACACATAGGAGATAAATTGTCAAATTCTATTAAAAATACAGTTATTTTTTTCTGAGTGTGAGATCTGCAAAAAATCCAATGAAAAATATGTCGATGCTGTTATAAATATTTAAACCAAATAAAAATGCTATGCAAAAATATTGCTTTACGTACAACATGTAATAAATTATAGCTTTTTAACTCAAATGCTATCGGAAAACATGTCAAGAAGTATATTTTCGCCGAGTTGATAAGAAAACCTCAGATGATTGGATACCTTCACAAAATATTTGCCAGAACTATACAGTGCCAAAAGTTATGTAACAGAGTTAAACAAGCGAAGGCAGAAATTGGTTAATGGGTCATGCAGTTCAGTTCACAGCATCATTCCATTTTCGCCATTAAATGGAAGTAGAAATTTTAGGTTTGAACAATCAAATTAATTTTTCAATCATACATTCAGATATTGACAAATAGTGCTTCGTTAATGAAGAAAGAGGAAAACAGGATAGCATGTATACAATTTAATAAACTAACTTAGAAAATTAGAAAAAGTTATTTCTAGCAGTTTCAAAGGACATCGGACATTATGCTAGGGATTTTGCCCTCAGTTCAATGCTATTTCTTGACTTCAATAGCTAATAGTTTTATGTAATAGCTTCAAATACTGATAAATAAGTTATATTCCTATCAAACTGTCACAGAACATAGTTTTATTTCACATTCGTTTTCTTGAAATTCGAACAGTTTGTAACTAAGGGTCATATTTTTGAAAAATTTAAAATGTGTATTTTTAGTTAAATTAAGCGTTGGGATTTAAGGTATGTCTACTATGAAATATTTTAACACAATAAATAAACTTATACCATGCAGATTGTCAGTTTTATTGACATTTTTAAAAATAAACGTAAAGGAAAAAATAAAAGTGGAACAAAACTTTTGGTCCTATAACTGTACTCTAATTATTTCCACTCGAGTGCCCATGATAACTGATATGCATTGATCATAGCCTATTGTTTGTTTTCTATACATCTACTGCTATACTGTATGTATACACATGTACAATACTGACCGGGCATTATGTGGAGGATTATTATTGAATACATGCAGTGATGTAGCTGGCCATACATTGGCGTAGTTGGCCTTTTTCAGCTGAAGCAGAGTGGTGCAGGAGACTGCCTATTCCACTGTGGGTTAAGGGATGCCTAACTTTTAGCATTTTATATCTTTCGAACAGAACTTTGCTAGTTAGGTTCAACATATATGTAGATATTCTTGGGGTGTCTGTGTTAGTTCTTTGAGGTCCTTACTAGTATTTCGGTTGGCTTCAAAATAAGTTTCGGATGTGTGAGCGAATTGATGTTAATTCTGGGGGTGTCAGTGTAAGTTCTGGGCGAGTCAGTATTAGTTCTTTGGTTGTCAGTGTTAGTTCTGGAAGCAACTGGGTCAGTTAAGAAGATGGTTTCTGGTTTAGTTCTGTTAGGGTACTAGTATAGGATGCTGGATCGAATAAAAGCAAATGATATTCTTAAAACGCATTCTATGTTTGCTTCAACTGTGTCCTACAAAAGGTAAAAAGATTGCACCAAAGTGGCACTATTCCCACAGAAGTTCGTCTATATCTCTTTGTCATGTTAACGTTGAAGACACATATATATGTAATATGTCTAAGCCATTTTGCTTGGTTCTTGACTTACGACGGACTCAGTTGTCTCGATCCTGATGACACGCAATCGACGGACTAAGACTGTCAAGAGTGATTGAAAAATTCATAAGATATACCTATAAGGATCAGTCTGCTTTTTGACTTCCTATATCCGCTATTTATTTAGTTTAGTATTTTCTGTGCTTGAAATATTTACAAAAATGAAGAAAGCTGTAGATATGTAAGGTTTAGGAAACACATGCAATAAGTGTCAAATATTTATATAAAATTCATTTGCTGACACCCTGTACATAGTTTTTTTTCAATTTTAAACACTTCCCCCCTTGTGACCAAGGACCATTTTTGCAGCATACGTATGTAATAATTATTTACAAAGTCATGTGAAATATTTTGTTGCGTCACTAGGGGGAAAGATGTTAAAAACGTAAAAATGAATTATGTTCATACTTTAATAGAAAAGAGAATGAGAAACTTGTAAAATGATGTCGCATTTATCAAGAAATGGTCTTCAACTATCGTAACTATGCAATTTCAAAAGTCTAGCCCTATGTCACTTTTTCCGTAATCGGATAGGCAATTTGAATAGGAAAATGTCCGAGGTCCTTTCGTATAACTCATGATAAATACGTTTTGAATATATGTAATTTCTTATACATGTAAAATGAATCAGAAGAAGAAACAGCATGGACAATGTACACTGATTAACAACAAACTGATTCCATTGAGAGCAGGCATCTACTTATCAGTAACACTAATATACCAATATTCAAAATATAACATAATAATAGTAAAACAAAAGTTTGTTGCGCTGTAGTAAAAACTCAACCCTGAGAATACTTGAGCAATTTTGACTTCAACTATTAAAATAAGTGTATCAGCGCATAGTTGTTGAGCGGCATTTTTTGCTCTAAGTTTGTACATGTAATAGATCTCTTCATTTATATCTTAGTATGTTTCTGAAAAGTATTATAACCTTGTACGTTGTTATATCATTATTTGCTGTGGGTGACATGAAACTGACTTATTCTAATACAAGACGAAATACAATGTGTATGATATATACGTTTTCCTTTATATATTGGATGTTTTAGTTTGAAACGTTGCCTGTGCAAATGAATAATTCGTACTGTTTCAACGAGATTTCAAGAATGTACAATCTTAAATTGCCATGATGTTTCAAAGTAGTGATTAAAGTCTTATGAATTACCCTTCACTCAGTACGATTTAGAAAGTATGTATACGTATTACAAAGATTACACAGAAAAACAGAACTGTTTCTTTTCAAAGGCTTTGTTATAATATCAGACACGTATTGGAATTTCTGGCATTGCTGTCGCCGGCAATCTGAACTAATTAATAGCAATACATCATATTACGTTAACCTGGAAATACATAAAATATGTTAACTTTTTGTTACGCATGACTCTTATGTTCACAACTAATTAGTAAATAACTGAAAAGTGTGTTTCTTTCTTTTGTTCTTGTTGGCCGCTTTTCAGACTTTTTTCGGGCGAAGTAAATTAGAACAATTTATCACCAAACGTTACATTTCCATATGAAAATTTGTATTTAATTTACCTGTTGGTACAAAACTTAGTCACTGGAACAGAAAACTTTTTTGTGTCATATTCATAAACAATAACTGCCCACGCTGCTTAAAAATACTTTCAAGGTACATATTAAATGATATTCAAGTATGTACTATGTAAATATAATTTCATATCAATGACCAAATAGATATGAAAATTATTTTGATCCCTTTTGGATAACAAGAAAGATGTATATTGTTCTGTTTTATTTTCTTCGTGACAACAGTAGTTTAGCACTGATAAATAACTCCAGATGTTGTTGGTCAAGTATTGGCCAAAACACTATTCAAATTGAACGTGTCTTTCTTATTAAACAAAAATCGCAGACAATTGTTTTATGTTACATACAAAATATTTTGCATACCAGATAAAGTTACCAACAGACGTGAATCATATTACTAATATATAAACAAAGTAAATAGTTCAGACAATATAGATAATGTAAGTCGTTCGAATACATCCTGTTAAAAAGTATATCAAAAGTCAATAACTTGAATTTATTAAAGCAAAATAAATGTAGAAATCCGAAAATTGGTCCCGTGATTTAATTAAAGATCGTTAAACGTGTAACAACATGTTATATACATATGATTTGAAATAACAACAATTAATTTATATGTCATAAAACAGCTGTTTCAAGCATTATCATTCATGTATGTGCTACTGGACACAATATTAGATAAACTGTGTATATGAAACTGATTGAATGAATACCATACAACTAAACTGACTTAATATGAGAAAGTCAGGGTAGGTATGAGAAAATAAGGACCAACAACTTGTAATATACATATGATTTAAAATAACTATAATTTTATTATCATATGTCATAAAACTGAGTAATAAATAAAATAGCTAGTTCAAGCATTATTATTCATGTATGTACTATTGGACATGATATTAGATAAACTGTGCATATATAACGGATTGAATCAATACGAAACAACTAAACTGACTCAATACGAGAAAATCAGGGTACGAATGAAAAAATAAGGACCAATATGAAAAAAACCTCGGGACCAATACGAGAAATCAGAAGCCAAACAAATGGAGGGAGCCAATTCGGAGTTCTATTGATTAACCTTTAGCCTGCTGGCGGCAAGCGATTCTTCCTTTGCGACCAGTGCATACCAAGATGTACGGATGTGCAGGCTGATCATTGTCTTTACTGTTCGCGATTCAGTTCGTAATTTTTCAGCGAACACCCCTTCGAATAACAAATGGTATTGCCCAAAATAAATGATCACTCCAGTTTAGAAATTAAGCGGGGTAAAAGTTAAGTGATTTCATATTGGCCTTATTAATTGTCCCCTCGGTCTTCGTCATTGGGCCAGTACGACCACCCTTGGGGAGATAATAAGGAAAATGTGAAATCCTATGATTATGAAAAATGAACTAATGCTACGCTTTATCAGATAAAAAACTTAAAAATGATGTTGTTTTTATCAGAATATAGTCAAATTTACATATTTTGCCAATTAATGCAGAACCCAAACTACTTACGTAAAAGATGTTTTTAACATTTTGTCTTGTAAAACGTATGTTTTTTGTATACATTTGCTTATGTTTTGCTATAATGTTGTGTAATACGTAATGTTGTATTTTATTGTAAAATATTTTTGTCCGACCTTTGAATCTAGCGTTGTGGCGGTACGTGTTCCCGCTACACGGAAACTTGATCTGTGAAAACATCCAAAGATTTCTTACAAAGGACCAAGTACATAGGAAAGCATTCTAAAATTTAAAGACGGATACTATGTTTTGTATTTTCTGGTTGTAAGTTCGTTTCAGAGTAGACGCGTTAAAACCCCTACAGCAAATACGTGCAATGAAACACGAACAAACCACATTCATTTCTTACAATATGTAAAAAGAAGGTATGGGCAGATTTCCTGGAAGCATAGAACACTCCAAACACAGCGTGAGAGCAGCCATGCATAGTCAAGTATACCCACATTAAACAGAAACGGTATAGACGGGTTGCTTTAAAAATCCAACAGCAAGTTAACTTTAATTATATGCAAGATACAAAAATGGACAAGGAGCAGAGAAAGACTAAAAAAAGACAAGCAGAAAAAAACACAGTGGCGCATCGCTCAGGGACGGTCGATGGCCAAAAGCTGATGGGTACCTAACATCACACATAGTAAAAGGAGAGGAGGCGTAAATGCAAGGGGCGGTGGAGGGGGGAAATAAGGAAAATGGTGGTCACCTAACCTCACTCATAATAAAAGGAGAGGGGCGTAAATGTAAGAGGTCGATTGGGGCGGGGAAGGGGGTGAGAGGAAAGAAACACCAACATCAAACAAGACAACATACGCAACATAAAATACGAAACGGACAAAAACAAGTTGAGAATAGGGGCACCGCCAACATATAAAAAGGAAACTAGGGGGTTTAAACGCGATCAGGGCATGCCAGTCTCGCACTTACCATATTTTAACAAGGTAATAGGACAGTGTAATAAAATAACTCCCTACTGAGAAAGGCTCTTACATTGGTGACAAAATACCAGGTCGTATTAGAGTCATGCTTATATGTTTCAACAATTTGAACATGTGTAACACTAGCATGGCTATCATTCATCTTACAAAAATGTCAACATTCAACTCGGCCTATCTAACACATTCAAACATCTTTGTTTACATGATAAATACAAGTTAGTTTAGAAATTATAAAACCATTTTACGTTGGAGTTTTTGAAAATAAATTATCTACATCTGAATCTATAATTCCGATTGAAATTACATTAACATTCCATGTCTTTGTGCTCTGATAAAACAAAACAAGTAATTTAACATTAAACAAGAATACTTGTACAGAATGTATTACGGCATCGAAATCAAACGTTATCGGAAAAATATGGCAAGAAGTATTACATTTTCGCATAAAATAAAAATTCGACATGATAAGGTAGCTTCAAGAAGTTGAATACCTTTGCAAAATATTTGCCAGAACTCTTTATATTGTATAGAATTTAACAAGGGTAATACTTTTCAGTATCGTAAATTAACAGAAATTTTGACCAAAGAGCCGAAGTCAAACCGCCGACGGATCAGCACGTAATCGCTCATAATGACACTGCAAACGGTGGATAGTATATTAACTGTAATCTATATTCACACTTGATCCAGACAGTTAATCAAATTAAAATAGTATTACACCGAACCCCTCAAAAATGTAATACTTAGGTAATCTGTTATCCATAAGATAATTTTTTTAATAAAGCAAAATCAACAGCTGCAATAATCAAACAAAAATGAACATACCTTTCTTTGTTTCAACGTAATATATTCCGTATTATAGACCACAAGTCGTGTTAGTCAAAATTATTATTAACATCTTAGAAGATAAAGCAGGTAATATAGCACACTTAGCAGGTAAATTGTCAAATTTTATCAAAAATACAGTTTTTTCCTGTGAAACATGCAAGATTCCAATGAAAAATATGTCGATGCTCTTATAAATATCAAAACCAAGTAAATGATATGCAACAATATTGCTTTACGTACAACATGTAATAAATTATAGCATTTTAACTCAAATGTTATCGGAAAACATGTCAAGAAAGAACTACATTTTCGCCGAAAATAAGAATGCGAATTGATAAGGTAACCTCAGGTGGTTGGATACCTTTTCAAAATATTTGACAGAACTATATAGTGCCAAAAGTTATACAAAAAAAAAATACATTCAGTTACAAGCAAGTGGAAATTTAAGGTTTGATAAATCAATTTGTCTATGATACATTCAGATATTGACAAATAGTGATCCTCTTTTTATATTATTATTACTATTATACCCGATTTATATAGCGCCCGTTTCATGATAAACACGTTCGTTCAAAGGCGCTTTACATATAACAAACGCAGCCATACCGGGCGCGAAATTCATCTTCAAGTAGTACAGACAAGAGCGATCTGACCAGAGGGATAGAATGAGATAAAACCCTCTGAACACATAGAGATAATTTTCCCCAGATATCTAGCTGCTTAAAATTTCGTGCAATTCATGACAAATATGCTACATTTTGAGCGCATGTAATTTATTGTACATGTACATGTACTAATGAATAACTGAAGAAACAGCATGAACGATTTAAAGGTGGTCAGTCACCTCATGACATTTTTAAGTTTTGATATATTCTGTCTGAGATTTATTTAAGGAATGAAAAGACCCATTACGTAGGTTTAAGTCCATATTACAAATAAATATATATATATTACTATTTTTATTTTTGCAATAACCTCATTTTAATATAAAAGTATTTAAAAGCTGGCTATTTCTTCTGATTCCAATATACCTTGTAGTTTTACATTTGACATTGGGATATTTCAACTACCTGAAACAATAGGCAAGTACTAAACCAGCGTGTATCTTAGATTTTCATCTATTTTCAATCTATCTTGGTAATGCGCAACCGAGATAGGCAAAGGGATATAATAATAATTTAAAAATCTCATTTCTTATGAATTTAGGCAATATATATATCTAAAAAATGTATGTCAATGTAAATCTTTGAAAAATGTAATACCATAGTCCTTATATTCATATAATTCCTAAGGAAAACTATGTCTACTAAATCTATACTTATGCTTAAAATAACGCTATATTTGTTGGGCAACCAGAATAAGGAAATCATATTTTGAAAAATATTTCCAGAGAAAATCTAATATGTATTAAAACCTCAGTGATCACAAACAATTAGTTGGTAAAGTTTGGAACAAATACATTCAGATATGATTAATCATCTTTAACTTACCCTGATTAAAAATAATTGATTCTTATGACAGGAGGCATAAAATGATGAGATCGGAGCAACAGTGGAATAGATAATTTTCTAGTGAAACGAAATTCCGAATACACAGATCCTATTACTTAATTGGCGGATATGTTTTCAACCGACATAAACGTTCCCTTTTTCTCTTTGTTTGTTTTTGTTTTTTTTTTTTGCATAAACATTGCTAGATTTTAAAGTGTCTAGTAATGGTTTAAAACGTCTTGGCCCGCTATTTAATATAGATAACCCGAAGAACATTAAACAATTCTTTGAAAATGAGACATATTCAAAGGAAACTTTGAACATTCGTTATAATATTTCGTCAAACAAGACATTCTACCTTAAAGTTTGTCCCAGACAGACGCGCAAAGGTTAAGATTATTGTTGTTGATCAGGTTCCATATTTTATTAATTTTCAGATGTTTTGTTTAGTGTAACATTTCCAGGTACGTACGAGAGCTCTTTCTATTGCCTCTACTAATTAATAACATTGTTTCGTGTTGTTTTATCTGTTCTAATGGTTGTTCAACACATGAAATTATTGATGTGACTATTACAAATAAAAATGATTTTTTTCCTTGACGGGGTTTGTCTGTATGGAAGCTAAAACATACAAATCATTTGAGCAAGAGTCTTTGGTTTTGCAAGACATATCTCAGGTTTTCAGAATTTTTTAACCCAGCTGATCACATTGAAAGATATTTATATAAGATAGTCTGACTGACTACCAGTCTCTGAACTTCATCGAAATTCAATATCATCAGCAGTCATCCTCACATGGAGGTACTGCAAAAAACGGGAAGTATTACAATGTAAAATGCCACAACTTTTAGAATACCAGATGTTTAACAGAGCATTGTAGAAGGCAGCTCTTGAGCATTCTGCACCCGAGTGCAAATGACAGATTTAGTCAGCAACAGACTTTTAATACTTTATTAATAGTGTTTTCTTTTCTTCAGGAGCAGAGACTTTTCCTATTCCTCTTTTGACCAAGAAAGCGCTACACTTTACACATTTAGGAATTTCGATTCGTTGTTTCATTGCTGACTACCTCAAGAACATTCAATAATCCATGATGCTAGAGTAAAATGTGTACATTTAATATAGTTATGTTTTGTTAAGTTAGATTCTTTATCGTATGTATACCAAACAAAAGGCACAGTAATAGTTCAGAATAAATCAAATATCACCTATCTATTAGTGCTGTTGCTATATTGTCTGTTATAACAATACCATTATTTCTTTTATCTATCCAAACTAATTTAATTAATTGATTACACTAATTCCTAGTGTTTAACCTGTTATATTGTTATTAGAGTTGTTCAACTGACTGATAAAATTAGCGTTGCGAATTTTTCCCCCTATTTTATTCATAACTCTCTTACATGTATTATCCATCGTATAATACAGCACCTTCTAAAGTATTTTATCCATTTTATTTATCACCTTTTTACATGTATTGTCAATTTCAATCTTATCCATACTCTTTTATGAGTATTATCACCCTCTAAAGTGTAGTATCCATTTTATTCATCGCAATTTTATGTGTATTATGAATGTTATTCATACTCTCTTACGTGTATTATCCATTTTATTCATCACCCTCTTACGTATATTATTCATTTTATTCATTACCTTCTTTCGAGTATTATTAATTTCATTCACCACTCTTTTACGTGTATTCTAAATTTTATTCACCACCCACTTACGTGCATTTTCCATCTGTACGGCAGCCGAAGCATACATACATTGGTATCGGTGTGCCAGTAAAATTTATACTGCTTTGCTTTACTCTTCATAATTATTTAAGCCAATTTATCATTGTCAGATATATCACAATCGAAAAATTTCACTGATTCCCAGTCTCGAACCTTTTCCTTGAAATTCATTTTTAATGGCATACCCCTGTTTTTGGAATGACAAGGTATGAACACAGAGCAAAGATAAGCAAGGATTTCTGAGACAGACTAATGATTAATGTGCATAGGTTCGAAAGTGGAGGAAAATACTGGTAATCTAATTAAACGCCGTACTAACGTATTTTGTACATTGGCATAGCATAGGGAATAAATGAATGAATAGAATGTTGTCTTTGATTTCCCTAGATTGTAAGATATTCTAATGACAAATAAGATGATATGAGAATATCAGTGTTAATTAATTAGCAAACATAAAACGTGCAGCTTATACCGATTAATTGTACAGTTCACTGCGATTATTACATATACTGTTCATTTGTTTAAACGCAACATACAACTTTATTTTGCTTGGCCTTAACCATTTTTTGGATTAGCGATGTGCTATAAATATTTGCCCGATATATATTTGACCTCTTTTCAATTACTAGTAATCCGTCATTCATGATCCAATCTAAATTTAGCCGTATGCAGATAAGGTTGTGTGCGTACGAATTCATGTATCGTTTAAAGTTATCATTGTACAGTGTTGAAAATTATTATGTTTCATCATTCATTGTATATTGTCCATACTCTTCTCATGTTTCTTTGTCACCGCTTATGAATGAATGCATAGGCGAAGAACTGTATATATGTTCATATGCCTAATAAAACATTGAATTGAAAAATTGAATTCCTTTTGAAAATGATTAGTTACCACCTTAAGATTTACTTTCCAATAATTGTTGACATTTTTTATGTAAAAAAATTAAAGTGTGTGGAATATGCTGGGGCTGTCCGCTTTGATCAAATTGAGCAGGAGTGATTTTTTTCGGATCGGGGATGCCATGCATTGGTCAACACTTTTTTCCATATCCCAGATTAACGGCAATGAAGATTTGAAATGCATTTGTTGACCACTGAGTCTGCCAAATTGTGCACCATATTATAGATCTGAACCATTTAAATAGAAAAAACAAATATGCTTTTTTTCACTTTGACAGCTTGAAAAGACAATACAGATGACAGATTTCATAATCACCTTCCATAGGCAACTTCGAAAGAAAATGTATATTCCAAGTTAGAGATAACGAAATGTTGAGCTGTAGTTCAGTAATACTTTATGTTTCATTCTTGCAAACTTTTGTACTTTTTAATGAATGATGATTTTTTTGTGAAGGAATGATGGCTTTAATGTATAAGTATTATATTAAGGAATGCATTTTTTATTTTCATTTATTCTTCATAGTCAATGGACATCGATTGTTCACAGAGTTAACACCAATTTAAAAACAAGTAGATCTACTTCAAAATATATCAAAGAGCGAATATGAATTTATATCGGACAAACGTAAATCAGGATGTTCTTCATTAAATATTATCACAGTATCAAACAAAACGTACGATATTCGGCTAACACAATTATACCAGGTACTTTTCATATCCGTTAAAATATTCTAATATACAATACATATTTATGCAATAACAAAAACCTGGTATTACAGATGTAAACTTTTTGTTACGCGTGACTCTTACGTTTACAATTAGTTAGTAAAGAACTTACAGGCGTGTTTCTTTCTTTTGTTCTTGTTGACCGCTTTTCAGACATTTTTCGGGTGAAGTAAAGTAGAATAATTTATCACAACGTTATATTTCCCCATGGAAATTTGTATTTAGTTAACCTGTTGGTACAAAACTTAGTCATTGAAACAGTAAGCATTTTTATATCATATCCATGGACTATAACTGCTCACGTTTAGAAGTGACTGCAGTTTAAATGTACAGATTAAATGGTATAAAAGGGGAATATAATTTTAGTTCAATGATAACATAAATATGGTAATCATTTTGATACCTTGTGATTCACAAGAAAATGTGGGTTTTTTTCGGGTTGTATCATACAAGCCAACAATAGCTTAGTGCTGATAAAGAACACATGATGATGTTGGTCAAGAAATAGCCAAAATAATATTCAAATTGAATAACTTGTCTTTCGTATTTAACAATAATCGTTGACCATTGTTTTGTGTTACATACAAACTACTGGGCATACCAGATAAAAGTCATAAACAAACGTGAATCAGTTTACTAGTATATAAACCGCTTTGATATGTAAAACAATTTTAAACCAATTAAAACAAAATATATAATAAATTCTACGAAAGTTGTAAATAGTTCAGTCGATAATGCTAGTCGTTTGAATATATACTGTTTAATTATCAAAACTCAATAACTTGAATTTATCAAAGAACATAAATGTAGAAATCCGAAAGTTCGTTCCGTGATTTAATTATAGAATGATGTTAAACATGCAATAACATGTAATATACATGTGATTTAAAATAAATATAATTTTAATATGATATGTCATAAAACAGAATAATAAAAGAGCAATTTTAGTTATCATTAGTCATGTATATGCTATTGGACACAATATTAGATAAATTGTGCGTAACATATGAAACTAACTGAATCAATACCAAATGACTAAACTGACTCAATACGAGAAAATCAGAGAAAATAAGGACCAATATAAAAAACCACCTCAGGACCAATACGAGAAAACAGGGGCCAAACAAATTGAGGGAGTCAATTCGGAGTTCTATTTATTGAGTGATTTCATATTGGCCTTATTAATTGTCCCCTTGGTCTTCGTCATTGGGCCAGTGCGACCACCCTTGGAGAAATAACAAGGAAAAATTGAAATGGTTTAATTATGAGAAATGTACTAATGCTACGCTTTTCCAGCTACACGAAACTTGATAAACATTCCTTTCTCTGTGAAAACATCCAAAGATTTCTTACAAAGGAACAAGTTCTAAATTTTAAAGCCTGATACTATGTTTTGTACTTTGCGGCTGTAAGTTCCTTTCACAGTAGTCGCGTTAAAACCCCTACAGCAAATACGTGCAATGAAACACGGACAAACCACATTCATTTCTAGTAATTAGTAAAAAGAAGGTAAGGGTAGATTTCCCGGTAGCATAGATCATCCCAAACACAGCGTGAGATCAGCATGCATAGTCAAGTAGGCTCAAATAAAACAGAAACGGGTTGCTTTAAAAATCCAACAACAAGTAAATTTTAATTATATGCAAGATACAGTCAATTGGGAGCAAAAGCAAAATAGGCAAAGAGCAGAGAAGAAAAAAAAAGACAAGCAGGAAAAAAACAAAGTGGGGCGCCGCCCAGGGACGGTCGGTGGCCAAAAAATATGGGTACCTAACCTTACACATAGTAAAAGGAGAGGGGGCGTAAATGCAAGGGGCGATGGAAGCTGAATAAAGAAAATGAAGGAAACCTAACCTCACCCATAATAAAAGGAGAGGGGCGTAAATGCAAGAGGGTGGGGTGGGGGAGTGGGTAAGACCAAAACAAACAAGACAACATACGTAACATAAAATACGAAACGGACAAAATAAAACTGAATAAAGGAAACTGAGGGGTTTAAACGCGTTCAGGGCATACCAATCTCGCACTTGCCCTATATTTAACAATTTAACAGGACAGTGTAATAAAATAACTCCTCGCTGAGAATAGCTGTAACATTTTAATTACAAAATTCTAAATTGTATCAAGTAAAACATATAAATAGGGTAATACTAAAGTATAATTACACCAATGTACACAACAATTTGAAAATGTGTAACACTAAAATGGTTAAAATGTCTCCATACAACTAGACATACCTAACAAATTCAAACATCTTTGTTTACATGTGTAGATCTATTTTTAAATACAAGTTAGTTTTGAAATTACAAAACCATTTTACGTTGGAGTATTTTAATACAAATTATCTACATCTGAATCTTTAATTTCGAAGGAAATTACATCAACATTCCACGTCTTTGTGCTCTGGTAAATAAAACTAAGTAATATAACATTAAACAAAAAGTTTTTGTACAGAATGTGTTCTGGCATTAAAATGAAAGGTTATCGGAAAAAATGGCAAGAAGTATTACATTTTCGCATAAAATAAAAATTCGACATGATAAGGTAGCTTCAGGAAGTTGAATAACTTTGCAAAATATTTGCCAGAACTCTTTATATTGCCTAGTATTTTACAAGAGTAATACTTTTCAGTTCCCAGAATCATTTCATTTTTATCATCTGTATCTTAGAATAAAAATATTATGAGTAATAAAGAACAAAGTGTACACCATTTCCTGATATTTGCTAAAAAACTTAATTCATTTTATTTCTTTCTGCATACTTTACTCACTTGCATCGCCCTTGAACTTATTATGCCTTAATTTCAAAGAATTTCCATCTCTCTCTCTGAGTAAATGTAAGGTAAACAAGGTCTTTTGCATTGATAAAATCAGACTGAAGCGTTTTGATGTTTCGTTACACATGTACCTTTTGTCACTCTACTTTTTATACAGACAAACAACTTTTATACTTCACTTATTCCAAGAAAATTATCTATCACTGTTGTAATGAGCTTTATGCAATGTGTGATTCAGTAAGTGGCTTAATAAATGATGAAAATAAATTTTATCTTTAAATTTTTGTATTTTTCAAGTATTTGTATAATTCTAGGGAAAAATCAAAATTTTATTTTTAAAGTAACAGACTCTAGACAACGATTGTTCACACAAAAGTTACATAAATATATAAGTACAACTAAACAATAATTATTTATAAAATGATATGATAGAACGAATCATAAATCTGGATTCTTTTCCTTATTAATTATAGACACAGAATATGAAAAAGAGCAGGACAATACTAGTATGCTAAACACTTCTATGGCAAATAGTTAAAAATGTTCTTAATTTCGACACAGTTAAAGAAATCAGTCATGCTTTTAGTCATAAAGATCGGGGAAGACACCATATACCGAACATTATTTCAAGAAAGGAAATTAATAGAAATCTCGACCAAAGAGACAACGGACCAGCAAGTAACCACTCATAAAGGCACTGCAGACGGTGGGTACTATATTTACTGTAATATATATTCACACATGATCCAGACATTTAATCAAATTACAACTGCATAACATCGAACTCCCAAAGAAGTAATACTTCGATAAAATGTTTATCCACCAGATAACTTATTGCATAACATCGAACACCCCCCACCCCCCAAAAAATTACTTAGGTAATTTATTTATCCACCAGATAACTTTTTTAATAAAGCAAAATCAAATTTACAGCTGCAAAATTTATCTAAAAATGAACAAACCTTTCTTTGTTTCAATGCAATATTCCGTTTTTACAATAACATTTTAGAAGATAAAGCAGGTAGTCCTCCTTAATATGGCACAAATAGGAGGTAAATTGTCAAATTCTATTTTAAAAAGTAGAGTTATTATATCTGCGAGACCTGCAAGAATCCAATGAAAATATGTCGATGCTCTTATAAAATATCAAAACCAAGTAAAAATGTTATGCACGAATATTGCTTTACGTACAACATGTAATAAATTATAGCTTTTTAACTCAAATGCTATCGGAAAACATGTCAAGAAGTATATTTTCGCCGAGTTGATAAGGTAACCTCAGGTGGTTGTATACTTTCACAAAATATTTACCAGAACTATACAGTGCCAAAAGTTATGTAACAGAATTAAACGAGCGATGGCAGAAATTGGTTAATGGGTCATGAAGTTCAGTTCAAAGCATCATTCCATTTTTTGTCCAAAAAAGACATTCAGTTAAAAGGAAGTGAAAATTTTAGTCTATGATACAGTCAGATATTGTCAAACAGTGCTCCTCTTTTTATACCTAGCAGCTTTAAATTTTGTGCAATTCATGACAAATACGCTACCTTTTGAACACATATTATTTATCATGCATGTATATGTACTAATAAATGATCAGAAGAAACAGCATAAACGGTTTATAGGTGGTCAGTCACCTCTCAGCAACATTTTATGACATTATTCAGTTTTGATATATTCTGTCAGAGATTTATTTAAGGAATGAAAATATTCATTTAGGTCCATATTACAAATTAATATATATAACTACTTTTATGATATTTTGAAATTACCTCCCTTTAATATAAAAGTATTTAAATGCGGGCTATATCTTTTGATTCCAATATGCGTTCTAGCTTTAGTATTTGATAGATATTGGGATATTTCAAATACATGGAACAAAGGTAAGAACTAAAACGCCGTGTATCTTAGATATTCAACTATTTTCAAATTATCTTGGTTAATCTTGCGCAGTCGAGAAAGGCAAAGGGCGGTAATGATTATTTAAGAAAAACTTCCATTTCTTACGCATTTAGGCAAAACATACACTTCTCAATGCAAATCTTTGAAAGGTATAATACAATCTAAGATAGGATGACTAAGATAGATAATTTTCAGGTGAAACGAAATTCCGAATAAATAGACCCTCTTACTTTCCATTCCTTGCATATTGGCGGATATTTTGTCAACTCTTACGACAAAAAACTATCCCTTTTTCTTTTTTCTTTGCATTTTAAAGTGTCTGGTATTGGTTTAAAACGTTTGGCCCGCTGTTCAATATAGATAACCTAAAGAACATTCAACGGTCTTTTGAAACTGGGACATATGTAGAGGAAAGTATGAACATTCGTAATAATATTTCGCCAAACAAGACATTCTATCTTACATTTTGTTCCAGACAGACGCGCAAAGGACTTTAAAAATTGATAAAATATCTTATACCTACTACAGTACAACCTCTCCAGAGCGGCCCTCTCTTAAGTAAAATTTCCCTCAGCTGATATATACTATTAAATTAACCTCTCCACAACAAAAACCACTACATAACAGTCAATATTTATATCTCCAAAAAGGTGTTGCTCTACAGAGGTTGCATTGTACTCTTGTTGATTATATTCCATATTTTATTGATTTTCAGCTGTTTTGCTTGATGTAACAATTCCACCTATTGTTCCGTGTTGTCTTATCTGTTATAATGGTTGTCCAACACATGAAATTTTTGTTGTGACTATTACAAAAATTGACTTTTTTCCTTTACGGAGTTTATCTATATCGATGCTTAAACATATAAATCATGTTTTGTAATTCTTATTTAAGGTTTTCAGAATTATTTAACTCAGCTAATTACATTGGAAGATATTTGTATAAGACAGTCAGACTGACTACCAGTCTCTGAACTTCTTTGAAATTCTTTTGACATATCGATATCATCAGCAGTCATTCTCACATGGAGGCACTGCAAAAAAACGGAAAGTATTACAATGTTTTCTCCATTCAGTCTCGCCTGATCCTGCCAAGAAATCAAATTACAATACCAGAAAAGATAGATTATGTACGTGCATAAGTAATTTTATTAATCCGACAGATAAAGTTTCCAGTTCAGCAAAATCAAAGTTATCGCTCAATATTCAAATATACAAAATGAACATACCTCTGTAGCAATGCAATATTCCGTATTGTAAAAACAGATACACAAGCAGTGGTAGTCCTACTTATATTTGATATCTTTAGCAGATATAACATGTAGTCCTACTTAATATGACGCAAATAGGAAGTAAATTGTCATTTTTTATCGCGGTAAAAACAAAATTACAGTTTAATATTTATGTTTTAGTCTTCTGCGAGACGTGCAAGAATTAAATGAAAAATTATATATTTTTTTTGTGATTTGATTAATAAATGAAACATTATGCAATAACGTTAGTTTATGTACACCATGTATTAAAAAGCTCAAATGTAATCGGGAAACATGTAAAAAGTAACTACATTGAGATGATAAGGTAGCTTCAGGGGGTTAGGTACCTGTGGTAAAATGCTACAACCTGCCAGATGTTTAACAGAGGATTGTAGAAGGCAGTTCTTGAGCATTCTGCACCCGAGTGCAAATGACAGATTTAGTCAGCAACAGACTTTTAATATTTCATTAATAGTGTTTTCTTCTCTTCAGGAGCAGAAAACCTTTCCTATTCCTATTTTGAACAAGAAAGCACTACACTTTACACCTTTAGGAATTTTGATTCGCTTTTTCATTGCTGAGTAACTTATGAACATTCAATAATCCATGATGCTGAGTAAAATGTGTATATTTCTAATTATGTTTTGTTAAGTTAGAATTTTTATCGTATCTATTCCAAACAAAACGCACAGTAATAGTTCAGAAAAAACCAATATCACCTCTCTATTAGTGGTGTTGCCCATGCTTACATACTATATTGTAGACAGATGTACAAGTATATCAATTGTTTTGTCTGTTATAACAATACCATTATTTCTTTTATCTGTCCTAACTAATTCAACTAATTAATTACACTAATTCGTGTTGTGTTAACCTGTTATATTGTTATAAGGGTTGTTCAACTGATAAAATTATTGTTGTGACTTATTTTTTCCCCTGTTTTATTCATCACCCTCTCACACGTACTATCCACTACATTCAGCACCCTCTAACGTGTATTTTCTATTATATAAATCACCCTTTTATATGTATTTTCAATTTTATTCATATTCTATTACGTGTTTTATCCATTTTATTCATAACCCTCTAACTTGTATTTTTCATTTTATTCATTACCTTCTTATGAGTATTATTCTTTGTAATATCCAATTTATTCATCATCTTCTTACGTGTATTATCAATTTTGTACCCGCCCGCTTAGCTCCATAGGAACAACGTCGGTCTACGCATCGCGGGGTCGTGAGTTCGATCCTCTGGCGGGGCGTATGTTCTCCGTGACGATTTGATAAAAGACATTGTGTCTGAAAACCTCTGATTCATGTGGGGAAGTTGGCAATTACTTGCGGAGAACAGGTTGTACTGGTTCAGAATCCAGGAACACTGGTTAGGTTAACTGCCCGACGTTACATGACTGAAAAACTTGAAAAACGGCGTTTAACCCAAAACAAACAAAAAATTATCAATTTTGTTCCTTACCCTCGAAGGTATTCATCGCAATTTTACGTTTATTATGAATGTTATTCATACTCTCTTACGTGTATTATCCATTTCATTCATCACCCTCTTACGTATATTATTCATTTTATTCGTTATTTTCTTACGAGTATCATTCATTTTATTCACCACTCTCTTAGGTGTATCATTAATTTTATTCACCTTCCACTTACGTGCATTGTCCATCTGTACGGCAGCCGAAGCTTATATACAATGTATACAATGGAAGTGATGTGACAGTAAGATCTATAATGCTTAGCTTTTGATGGTATTTAACTCTTCATAATTATTTAAGCCAAATAATCATTCATTTGAATGACTTCACTGATTACCAGTCTCGATCTTTTTTCTTGAAATTATTTTTTTTTACATTAATGACATACCTTATCTGTAGGGCATGGTATCTCTATGGAATACCCTATGATTTTGGAATGACAAGGTATGAACACAGAGCTAAGATAAGCAAGGGTTTCTCAGACAGACTAATGATTAATGTGCATTGGGTTGAAAGTGGAGAAAACTACTGGTAATCTAATTAAACGCCGTACTAACATGTTTTGTACGTTGGCATATTCTAGGTAATAAATGAATGAATAGAATGTTGTTTTTGATTTCACTAGATTGGAAGATATTCTAATGACAAATAAGAAGATGTGAGAATATCAGTGTTTAATTAATTATGGTTATAACAAATGATGTACATATTTTTGTTATTGTTTCAAAAATATATTGTTCAATTTATTCCTATTGAAAATGGTTAGTTTTCTTTCCAATCATTGTTGACGATTTTTATGTAACAAAGTTAAAGTGTGGAATGTGCTGGGACTGTCCGCTTTGGGGTGAATTCTTTTCGGATCCTCGTTAAATATTATCACAGTATCAAACAAAACGTCCGATATTCGGCTAACACAATTTTACGAGGTAGTTTTTATACAATTAATATTGATGCAATATATAAAACAAAAATGTACATACCTTTGCAGTACAATAATCCGTATTGTTAGAATAGAAACACGAGCCAGGGTATTCAAACTCAGTTCATATCTGTAATACATAGCTCACGTTTAATATCTATCACAGATTTAGTATGTAGTTCGACTAAATGTAAAAGAGGTAGGAAGAAAATTGTCAACATTCATAACGGACAAAACAAAATTGTTTTTATATTTTCAAGCCTTTCTTATTTAATTATTATTAGGTTAACATCCGTTTTCTATCGCTATATAAACATAGTTAGAAAAGTTACCTTTAGTTACTATTGGATGCCTTACCAGCGTTCGACTGTTTTCTGCCAGACGATTTGTCTTCTGTCGGTAATCACAAAAAAGCAAATACCTCATCAAGTATTTGAACCTAGGCCTTGTGCATTACCTATTTAGAAAAAAAGCACTAAGAACAGTGTTTGATTTAAAAAATAATTTATAGCAAAAGAGTGCTTTAACACTATTTATGCACGATGGGCGGTTATACGTCGGGCGTAATAATTTCACGAGGGCGCAAATTATTTGTACAACGTATTACCGCCCGAGTATATAAATAGAATATAGTAGCGCTCATTCTTGGTCGCAACAAAAACATTGACGTCACCGCACGTTAACGTAACGTCATTGTAGCGTATAAGAGTGTTTTAACAGAGAAAAGCATATTAGAGTATGAAATATTTACCTTAAATTGATTCAGTATTATAGTACTTACATATATTAGATTGGCTTGAATTATTTTTATTTTCTGCAGGAAAACTAGTTTTTGGAAAAATCCTTAGTATGATCAAAATAGAAGGTAAAGGTAAATTAACACCAGTAAGATGTCTGCACTAAGATAGAATAACGTCACACAGTACAAAAATTAAACGTTATTAAATAACCATATTAACGCGTCAGCGACCCATTCTTACATGAAAAATTATCAATAACTGCAAATGAAATATCATAAATTTCAGCAATATAAAATCACCTCAACTCCGTGAATGCAATTGTAAGTGACGTCTCCTTCAAATTCAACGCCAACCGGTTGTTCGAATCTGAAATAAACAACATTTTGTCTAAGGCAGTCACGAGTGGTCTGACATAAAAATGACGCCATAAGATCAACTCAAGTAAACAGCATTAAAAACTTTTGAATTACTGAAGAAAACCCAGAGGTTTAGTTGAAAGACAGCTAAAGCATCAATTAGCAATAATTGTATTAAGTTGATTAGGCATAGTACTATATTAACATTTGATATAAAAAGGCAATGTCAATTGTAAACAGTTTTTTTCGCCGTTTATCTTATTGACACCTTTTCAAAATGGTACTTAAACAAAGGAAACAATTTTGAAATGATGGTGCAATTCATATATTTCTCCTTTATCTGAATGCACTAATTCTTTATTTGTCTATCCAAAGCCATGTATAAATACTTCGAAATTTATCAAATGTCTTACATGATCACTGTCTGTCACACTGTTGATAGGAACAACATCTCCTTGTTTGCTTTGCTCGCCTCTTACTGCAAGTAAGATAAGTCCTGATACCCTTTATACAGCAGAAATTCACTAAATACGTATTTTGATTTCGTTCCAGAAGTAAATGTTAGATAGTTAAAAGTTGTTGTTCCTAGTCGTTTACATGGCTACACGTACATAATATATAGTTAGGCCTAACAACGAGTAATTGTCTCGGTGTTGTCAGTCATGTCGAAGTGGTCAAGTAAGTTTTTAATATTAAGCTACATGTTACAGCGTATCTTTGGTTTAAGAGCGGTACATGTATTGCTCATTTTAAAATTAGTTTCAGTTAAAAGTGATCAATCACATTTAAGCAGCATTTTACAACAATTTTTACTTTTCCAACATTCTTTTACAGAGCAACTTATTGAGAGGTAATTAAACGAGCAACACTCCTAAGCCACCTAGCATTGACTTACGTGGAACTGAAATGTCACTGAGTGGACCCCATGATCCCAAAAGCTGTTTCATATTTTCTGGCCCTTTGAGATAAAAGAGAACAGTAATGGAGTTCCGTTTGTGCCGGTGCTGGAGGCGTGGTGTTGTTGCGCTTTTCATTACCTGTGATGAGCAGACTCTATCATACCGTACCTGCCATTGTGTTGTTTTGTTGCGTTCTATGCTTTCAAAAGTTCTTTTAAGATATTCAATTTACTTTCATGCTCTAAGACCTTAACAGAGCTGTAATAATACCTATAAAATACACGTAACTGCATTTACGTTCTTGTGATTTCCTACTATCACTTTACAATGCGTTATTGCAGTGCATATTTCGTAAAAAAATAACCAACAACAAAATGCAAAACAAAAGAAATTTATTAAACACGTTAATGTAAGGAAGAATAACCATATATTTTTCAAGCTTTCAATTCTAAGACGACACCTATTTAATTGATCAAAAGATATCGATCACTGCACGTTTGTTTTAGAGAAGTTTAAAGGACATTTGGTCAAATCTTCAAAGACAACACCTAATTACTTGATCAAAAGATATCACTGCATGTTTGTTTTAGAGAAGTTAAAGGGATATTTGGTCAAATCTTCAAAGACAACACCAAATTAATTGATCAAAAGATATCACTGCATATTAGGTTTAGAGAAGTTTAAAGGACATTTTGTCAAATCTTCAAAGACAACGCCTAATTAATTGATCAAAAGATATCACTGCATGTTTGTTTTAGAGAAGTTTAAAGGACATTTGGTCAAATCTTCAAAGACAACACCTAATTAATTAATCAAAAGATATCACTGCATGTTTGTTTTAGAGAAGTTTAAAGGATATTTGGTCATATCTTCAAAGACAGCACCCAATTATTTGATCAAAAGATATCACTGCATGTTTGTTTTAGAGAAGTTACATAAGCTGGTGCCGTATAGAAACATAAGTCATTTTGTGTGACCTTACACTAAAAATTTAATACAGGACGAACGCGTGTTTATACAGGAAACTCGTCAGGAAATTAAGGATGTGGCTATCAATTTGAAACAAGTAAGTGATCAATACAATTAAGTTACAACATGAAGAGATAAATATCATGGGAAATGCGTGATACTCTGGCGAACTAAGGTCAGAGTTAACAAAGTCAAACGTTCGGAAAATGTACTTTCATAATCTATTGTTTCTCTTTAAAATCAAAAGGTCCTTGTTTGTTTAAACTGACAAAATAAAAATCATTTGTCTTATTGGTAAAACAAAACAGGAAGAAAGATGATATTAAAGTTCGTCCTAAATATTGATAGATTAGGATGTATACATATCAGCATCAGGGTAATCTATATGATCATGTATGTGTAAAACATTCATCTATTTTAACTGTCATTTCACATACCATCCACAATTATTCAAGTGTTTATCTTAGTTTTACCTTAGTTTACAAAGCAGTTACCTTATTCATGTTCAGTCGTTACGTTACTTTACCAAGTAATAATAATGCTGCCGTTTCCATTTCAGGCCAAATACGATGGGTGTTACAAAATACTCGGAAAGTACTTTCATTTCTTTACTTATCGAAAAAATTCGATGAATTAATTACATTTGTATATAATAAAAAAAAAGTGAATTAAGGTCATATATTAAAACAAAATATTTTTTTGAGATTCTAGTCACCATGGTAACAGCATTTAATGTTTTCCAGCCCAATGTTGTCCCTATTCTCATTTATCATTACCTTAAGTTTTTCTTGTTCCTTACTTATTGTCCAAGCCACATTTTCCTTAAACAGATTAATAATTACGTGAAAGGTCCCTGCTTCGCCAATAATTTAACACTATTAGAATGTTTGACATCACCTGAAAACTTGCGTTGAACAGGAATCAT
Source organism: Mercenaria mercenaria (assembly GCF_021730395.1). Lineage (NCBI taxonomy): Eukaryota > Metazoa > Mollusca > Bivalvia > Venerida > Veneridae > Mercenaria > Mercenaria mercenaria. The sequence goes on from NC_069374.1 coordinate 34,335,058, forward strand.
TGATTAAGAGGTATGTTTTTGACTAGAAAATCGAGAAATGCTGTGTAAGGCATTAAAGAATATTGCAATGTCATGAAAATATAAGAACTCTTTGACAACTTTCAGTGAGTCAAAGGTCAGTGTCCCATCTCATCAATAATACTTGGATGTTATGTGTGCCGGCTTTATTCTTGGACAAAAGGTGCAAAAGTCAATTTGTACAGCATGGGATTTTGAATCACTGGCAATTGCGAAATGTGCTGGTTGTTTGTTTGACATTTCAGCACACTGGGTAAACGGCAGTTACGTTTCCACAGAAACAACAAATACATCAAGTTTATGCTGTATTGATTTACACAATTTAATTCTAACTTGTGGTATTTTGAAATTTCAACGACGTAGGCTCTGGAGTAAAGATGTTAGATGTTATCCCTGGTATTTTGAAAATCCTTCGTAATTACACTGTTTCGCTTCAGGTTTAACGTTAGTTTACCAACAAAAACATATGTAAAGCTAAACCTTGGGCAATAAAAAAAAACATTCTTTGTTGACAGGTAGCCTACCAGCAAAGGACCCATTATGGTTAAACGAGAAAGAGAAAACAAGGTCCTTTATAAGCAAGTTTTATAGTACATGTAGTTGTTTTAGTACAGTCTTTACTACTATGCTAAACATTTAATTAGAATTCAAATAAAAAAAGAAAAATATAATTTGTTACAGAAAATTGATAAAATGTACTTAACAGAACACACGGATTAAAGGTGGGAGTTATTAGGTGAGAGTTATAAGACCGTTGATAATAGGTGCGAGTTTTTAGAACATTGATAACAGGTGAAAGTGATAAGAAAGTTGATACCAGGTGTGAGTTATTAGAACGTTGATAACAGGTGAGAGTTATCAGAACGTTGATTCTTCTTGTCGTTCGCATCTACACTGTCAGACCAGTAGCCTCGATGAAACTTGTGGTTTGCCGAAGATCCTCAATGCCTCCATACAGTTTCTGGTGGATCGAGGTATCTATCGGCCAAGTCGCAACTCGCTCCTGGTCATGCCTTTTACATCTCTGTAGTATATGCTGCGCAGTCTGATCTTCTTCACCACATGGACAAGTTGGCGATGATGTCAGTCTGTATTTCTTGTACATGTGAGCATTGAGCTTGTTGTGCCCTGAGCGGAGCCTAACCATCATCACTTGTTCAGACCGATCAAGGAGATGAAAAGCATCTTCCTCCGTCCTTGGTCTCGTTAGTGCCTTGATGATGGTGACTTTCTCCTTGGAACTCACAGATTCTGTTGGTTGTTCTGACTGAGCTCCTAGCTTTGCCAGTTTGTCTGCCTCTTCATTGTCTGCAAGTCCACAATGGGATGGAATCCACTGAAGTGCTACTTTGTAGGTTATACTCAGGCTCTGCATTCTCCTGGCTAGCTGCGGGGCTTTATTGTTGATCAGAGCTTCCATGACAGACAGTGCATCTGTGAGAAAGACGACTGAGGAGCTTTCTTCTGCCGAGTCTTCAACCATTGAGACGGCCTTCTAGAGTGCTTCAGTCTCTGCCTTGTAATTGCTGCAGTGTTTTCCTGTGGTTGCATGTAGTGTTTCTCTCTTGCCGGATGGGTATTGAATGAAAACTCCTGCTCCTCCATCTTTGACGGTGCATATGGCTGATCCGTCTGTATAGACATGAGTCCATTATTCCGGAGGATAGTCTTCATTGATCATAGCAAGTGTGAGGCTCTTCCGAATGCCTTCATCCTCTTGCTTCCCGCGGTCAAGACGAGGAACAGCTATGTCTACACAGCTATTAGAACGTCGATAACAGGTGAGAGTTATTAGAACGTTGATAACAGGTGAGAGTTATTAGAACGTTGATAACAGTTGATAGTTATTAGAACGTTGATGACAGGTGAGAGTTATTAGAACGTTGATAAAAGGTGAAAGTTATTAGAACGTTGATAACAGGTGAGAGTTATTAGAACGTTGATAAACGATGAAAGTTATTAGAACGTTGATAAAAGGTGAAAGTTATAAGAACGCTGATAACAGGTGAGAGTTATTAGAACGTTGATAAAATGTGCGAGTTTTTAGAACGTTGATACCAGGTGAGTGTTATTAGAACGTTGATAAAATGTGAAAGTTATTATAACGTTGATGACAGGTCTGAGATATTAGAACGTTGATGACAGGTGAGAGTTATTAGAACGTTGATAAAAGGTGAAAGTTATTAGAACGTTGATAACAGGTGAGAGTTATTAGAACGTTGATAAACGATGAAAGTTATTAGAACGTTGATAAAAGGTGAAAGTTATAAGAACGCTGATAACAGGTGAGAGTTATTAGAACGTTGATAAAATGTGCGAGTTTTTAGAACGTTGATACCAGGTGAGTGTTATTAGAACGTTGATAAAATGTGAAAGTTATTATAACGTTGATGACAGGTCTGAGATATTAGAACGTTGATAAAAGGTGAGAGTTATTAGAACGTTGATAACAGGTGAGAATTATTAGAACGTTGATAAAAGGTGCGAGTTTTTAGAACGTTGATATCAGGTGAGTGTTATTAGAACGTTGATAAAAGGTGAAAGTTATTAGAACGTTGATGACAGGTCTGATATATTAGAACTTTGATAAAAGGTGAGTTATTAGAACGTTGATAAAAGGTAAGAGTTATAAGAACGTTGATAAAAGGTGAACACATAAAGATTATCTAATATCAGCGCTCATCGTTTCTAGATTTTCAACTTTCCTAGCCACATAAAAGCAGGAGTTCAGGGTTTCGGACAGAAGAGGGAGGAAGAACCAATGGTTGTCTCCATTTTTTTGTAACAGAGAAATATTATACATTAGTTCGTCCTAACGATAGTTATAGTGTTAACTTATTTATCTCATCTTAATCGCAAAAGAGTAGGTAGGATCCTATTATTACGCCTTATTGAAACACCATCCGCATGGAAAGTTATTTCAGTAAGTGTAGACCGAGTGCTGAAACGACAGATCAAAGACCTTGTGAAATCTACATAGTGTTTGCATTCTTATGCATAACGGTATTGATTAAGGGCAAACTGGTCCAGCGTGAATCAGCCACAGAAGTCTAATTAAGGCTATTGTTTGTTTAACTGTCATTTCAGTGTGGTTTAAATGTGATATTGCAGTAAACAAATGTGATACAAAATATCTTTGTACATGACTACTTTTCTTTTCATTTTGGTATCAGTTTTTAGATAACTCTTCAAATGAAATAAGAATAAGCACTCTGAAATAGGTATAGCTGTGTGATAGCGCTGTGAAAATTGTCCATTTACACAAGTAAGGTGCATCCATTACTCATGGACTGGAAATACTGTAGTGTGTCATATGTTTTGAAATAATGCATAAAGGTGGCGTATTTTGCGACAAAGAAATACTAACAAAAATACTTTTTTTGTAAATTTTGAAATATTTGCACAATCAAAATCGCGCAAAATTTAAAGCCAATCGGAAAACTGACTTTTTGAACACAGATGTACAGTGTTCAACTAACATATCTATTTCACTTTGTTTTGGATGAAAATGACATAAACTATATTAACTGCTTGTCTAAATGGCTGTTGATTAATATAATATTAATACTGCTGCATAATGAGCACACACCCCTACTTTAAATTCACGTCGCATTCAATTTTTCTAATATCTCATACCTCAACATAGTTAAAAAGGAAATCAACAGTGAATGTTGACAGTTTTTGTGCTCTTAGGCTAAACGAATAAAAAATGATTGTTCTCCGTCTTAATCCCTCATTTAATAATTAATTAAGCCGTAATTTTTGACTGGTAGTTCTGTTATTCATCACCTTTAAGAATTATGCAAATATTTCCACACTCGAAACGTGTCATGTCGAGATTTCTCAACAATATTACGGTACAAAAGTGTTTATTCATATACAGCTAAGATCGTCGCTAAGACAGCATCATGATTTTGTATGTGTACAAACTGAGCGTTGAATGAAATAAACTTTGAAACTTTGATATCGCTTTCGGAATACATATAACTAAAGCAAAGGCATTATTTAGAATTACATATGAAGTCTTTATCAAACTATATGAAAATACTTCTTGTTCTATTATTATATACGCTTCATCACACGTTTACATGTATAAATGCAGTTTAGATTAGAGTTGTTATGTACTTTCCAAATGCTGATAATTATACCCCAAATTCAGCCATTTTAGAGGATATCGGCTGGAATCCTGTATCAAACATTTGTTCGAAAACTGTTATTTTAATGTTAATATAAACTAATTGGTATGAACGAGTCAATGTTAAACAGGCAGGTGTTTAAACGCGCAAAGAACAAAAGTAGTTATAAATGTAAAATCAAAATATCTGAGTATTTCAAAATGGAAAATATATTACAATGACAGATTTTGCTTATCAAACGGATTTTAAAACGTAATTTTACCTAACAGTTTAAGTGAATTTGTGGATATCAATGTTGTAAACCATAAAACTGCTTGTAGCGTTGCAGTAGGGAATGACCTTAGATTGTTATATACATTTAAACAAAATTTTGAAGTGAAAAAAATATTGTAAAATTGTTTTAAACGATTATATCGAGGTGTACTTGCTGTATTTAGGTGTTGTTTATTCCTACAAAGAGAAGCTGTTGATAACGGTCTTCCTCAGGCTGCTGTTTTAATGCAGTTGAGGTTATTGCTTTGTTCATGTTACAATACTTCATTTTTTTTCGCAAATATTGTCTACCAGAAGCCCTCAGAATCAATATAAATTTGACAGCTTTATTTGATACTGAGAATGTAGACTTTTTGCTGTTGTTTTATTGTGTACCAAGAAGAAAAGCTATGGTAAAAGATTTCAGTCTCCTGGAAATGTGACTCTATATCATCTATTATCAGTGTATGTACGAATGTGTAAAGGATTGGCATGTATACAAAATAAATAGACAACCTAAAACATGGAAAAAAGACAAATAGACAATTATAGAGATACAGAGTGGCATCGCCTTGGAAAGGCCAGTGGCAAAAACAACAATGTGTAGTTAAAACTTGACAATTCTACATAAACCTTCATTATTTTCAAACACTCGTTAGAACCAAGACAATGATAAAATTTGAACAGCCATATTCAAAGAATGATGCATCACTGGTTAACTGTACATAAATCTGCGCTCATTTTTGCCTTTTTGTTTAGTCTTATAGACATTTGCAAACTAAGATGGAGTGAGAACTGCTATCAAGGGGTTCATCTCAACATTATTTAATTCTATCATGTGCGGTAGAAAGATTTACCTATTACGGCGATAAAGTCAGGCTTATTATGCCATCACTTTGCGGTAAGGGATATAGATTGGCCTTTGTCCGTTCTTCCGTCAGAGAACATTTGTGCGACCCCAAAAGTTATTCTATAAGAATATGATGAGCATTAGAAGTTGCGCACCTAAGTTTGTTTTTGTTTTAAGCTCAGCTTGAGCTCAAGGTTAATTATTTGTATGGTACTGTGTCCGTCGTTCGTCTTCGTTCGTCGTTCGTAATGTCACTGTTAACATTCTAGATGTCACAATTTCAGCCGAATTTTAATGAAATATTGTCAGAATGTCTGTCTATACTGCAAAATTGGGTTATATTGGCTCAAACACTAGGTCACATGGTCTATTCATAGTAAAAAATCTCATAACATTCTAGACGTCATTTTTTCTACTATATCAAGTTTGGATATTGCCTAATATCTGACCATATTTGATACAGAGCAGGAACAGTATCATGGTCTCTATCTAGAGTATTAACAATGTTTTTATTGATATATAGCAACTTGGATTTTGACCTCAGAAAACGTAGTTTGGAAACTGACCTGAAATATATAGGGAGAAACATTCTGACAATGTTTGAGATAGATGAGGTAGAGAATATGGCCTCTAGACTTATTTTCACCTTGACTTGACTTTACTTGATTTTACCTATTGACCTAAAGTTTATTGCCAGATAACCCAGTCTCATACTTAATCCTCTAACCATGTTTATTATAAATCTTGTAGAAACGAAGGCTTCTAGAGTGTAAATAAGTTTGTTCTATGACTTGACCTTGTGACCTTGTTTTTTTACTAAGTCTCAAACTTGTCAGACACTTTGTTAAGACAAACATTCTGACCAAGTCGCATTATGATTGAGCCAGAATTGTGACCACTAGAGTAATTAAAATGAAATTGTTTTTCCACGGACCTCGATGGCAGACGGCGGGCGACGGATGCAAGGTGATCACACTTGTTCATCTTGAGCAACAGACATACAAACAGACAAACAAAGCAAATCTAAAATATCCCCGCAGCAATGTTGAGGCATAATAAGCCCAATTTTATCACCGTTATAGGCTCCTTTTACCTACAATACATTATGTTGAGATGAACTCCTTGAAATATAGATTGTCCTCACAGTTCATACTCCGTTTTAGCTTGAAAATGCCTAATAGGGAGACCGTAGATATACGGACCGATGGACCATGAGTTCGATCCCCATGCAAGGGGTGTTCTACGTGATGGTTTGATGAAGAATATTGTGTCTGAAGCCATTCGTACTATACCTCTCATGCGGAGAAGTTGGCAGTTACTTGCGTAGAATAGGTCAGTACTGGTATAGAATGCAGAGACACTGTTTAAGGTAACTGCCCACATTACAAAACTGAAATCATCAGAAATGGTGTTAAAACAAACAAATCCTTTTGTACTCCGACCAGGCGAACCCCCAGTATATGAATCGTAGTTTAATCAAGCCATGAAATTGTTCTATATCATTAAGTTTTGCTTTTTTATTAGTACTCCCACTATAAATGTTTCTAAAATGTTTCTGAATATTATACTTAGAATCAAATGTTATGAAATGCATGCAGTATAATGAATAAAACATCAAACTTATTGGAATCGTATCCATAAGTGAAGAAATACAATATCAAAAAAGAATGCAAGTAGATATGTTAGTTCAGAGAGTTGGATATCTTTACAAAAGATCAGAAAACACTACAAAACAAAGTTGAACTGCTTTCATCAGGTTCGTGTTTAGTCTAGGGCTAATTATTGAAACGAATCAATACGATAACAAAATTGTTACTATTTATAGGTAGCCATGAAAAAAAAATGAAGTATCATTTGATTACTTTATCGTATATACGTATTTATTACGGAAGCGCAAAAAGAACAATCACATTACATTATTTGTCTGTTAATGTTTGATGTCTTCACACGTGCTTGATGTATATATCTAGCAATTAAGCTAAGATGATAAGGGCTGCTTTTAAATCAATTTATATTATAAAATTAAATCTTCCTAAATACAATACTTTCCGTAAAGAGTGCGTGGGGTCATTAGTCAGCTGACCAGCTGGATAAGAAGATGCAATGCTATAAAGTACATAAACTAAACTATGTTGGTGTAATAACAAGTTTGTATTTAGAGTAAATTTAGTCTATTTCTAAACGTTAACAGAACAAAAATTGTACATTCCTACATGTTTGATGGCATTTAAGCAAATGAAATGTGGGCCTGCTGTTCCATCGCTTTCTGTAAAAAGTTACTCATAGAATTATTTTTGTACCTATTTGTTTTAATCTATTTAATCTGTTTTCTTTCATTTTTTTTCTAAACGTCAGTTACCAGTTTCTCAAATCGAATCGGTTTGTGAATTTCCAAACAGGCGACAGATTGCAAATGATGATTTACATTCATACGAGAAAAAAACAACACTTTTACAGCAGTTTTGACCTATGCACCATTAACATGTTTCTAGTAGAGTAATAGTATAGTCTCTCACATTTTAATCAGGTTATAAAGATAAACATTTTATTTGCATGAGGTTTTACATCCGTGATTTTATTTGCATGTTAGATGAATATGAAAAGATAAATTGATTTTACCCTTTGGTGTTACAATTTTGTAATTTTTCCTCCTTATCTGAATCCGAAATAATTACATCTACACAGTACCGGTATGTGTTTTTACAATATCATTTATAACCTAGAAATAAAACGGTATAAAATGTATCTCTTTAAGTAAAAAAATATAATAAATTACATAAAAAATCTAACGTTATCAGAAACATATCAAGAAATGACGGTAATATGGCATGAATGGATTGGATTACTTCAGGTACTCGGATACCTTCATAGTGAACTGCCAAAACTCTAAATTAAACGCCATCAAAATGAAATTAGGGAGGAAATATTGGAAATAGTTTCATATGCAAAACAATCATCTCCATCTGACATGCTCCGCTCGAAGTATGTCAAATAATGATTAAATCTATGAATATATTCTTTTCATCGATGTAAACCCGGTCACATTTTTAGTTATAAAGAATTCCTATTGACTCGAGGATGGTGTCAAAACCACAAATGGATTTTAGTTATAAAGAGCTCTTATTGACTCGAGGGTGGTGTCAAAACACAAATGGACTTGTGCAAAAATCTTCATGTGCGCGATTCTGCAGTGACGTTGTTTCAATATTCATCTGAATAAAAAATCGATGATATACTATTCTTGCACTTGAATGATGTCCACAAAGTGCGTAGTCCGAGACTGAATCCACTGTCCAAGGTCGATAAACCCTCGTATCGACTGAACCTAAGAAGCAGCCAATTATTTAGTATCGAACCTTGAATGTTTCTTGAGAAAAAAGAGTAATCAAATCAAAACATTTGCAGAAGCAGTATTGCTTTCACTGTTTGGTCTTAAATTGTGTTCGCCATCACATTGTTATGTTTTTTGTTTGTTGGATTTAACGTTTTACCGGCACAATTTAAGGTCATATCACAACTTTCCAGCTTTGATGGCGGAGAAAGACTCCAGGTGCCCCTACGTGCATTATTTCATCACGGGCGGGCAACTGGGTAGAACCACCGACCTTCCGTAAGCCAGCTGAATGGCTTCTTCACATGAAGAATTCAACGCCCCGTGTGAGGCTCGAACCCATATCAGTGAGGGGCAAGTGGCTCAAAGTCAGCGGCCTTTACCACTCAGCCAAGGAGGCCCCTTCACATTGTTATGGTGTCACAATGTTATGATATCACAGCTGAAAATCAAAGTGTTTTTGGTCTAGCCTACATGTTAATACGACCTTTTAACATTAAACATATGACTGTGTTTAAACTTAAGTAAAGGATAATAAAAATAAATTCAATTATAAAATAATTTATTGACATGGGATAAGTCACCATCAGGCTACGTCCTCGGTCAATATCACCTTTCTCTAACCGACAAATCTTCATATTGGGCGACTTACTTCGAGATAATCGGAATTCGACTTCAGATGATATTTTGTACACGTGTTTTCGGGACAAGAATTGAAAATGTATTCGATATAGCCGGAAGTTTTAGATAGGCGTATTCGAGATATCCGGAGTTTCAACTGTATCTTTCTCCGAGTAAACATCATATGCAATACCTTTACGATTGACATAGCCGCAAATGAACATGTAAAATCTAGTGTTCACGATTGAAAGGTGTTGGATATTACATGTAAAAACACAAATATCTTTTTATTTCGTGTTTTTCAATGGTTTTCACCAAAGTTTATCTTTCGATTTTTTTCTTCACCCCGCGAATAATTTCTATATCATGCAATTAACGTGTATCTCCCTTTTGCAGAATTGTTTGTGTTGTTGTGGTGGTTGGAAAAGTGTTTACATTTATCATCCGTCTGTATGATAATCAAATGATTTTTAACCATGAAGCAACGAGGAATAGATGTTATATACCAGAAAAGTCTATAACATAACAAAAAAAATCTTTGAAAAGATTCTTTGGAAAGATAGAACACAATTAAGCAACATAATAACAGACTTAGTTTGACTGAGTCTGTTCCTAAGAGGCAATAAAATGTGCAACACTCCTCACACCACAGAGCACCGGCTTAAGGGTCAGTGACGATTTTTATTCTGTGCTTGGACATCATAAATTTTAGGACATAGTTTCAGGAGACATACATGTACTATACTGCACTTTGTAAATCTCTTTGTTGTTTAAAGTTTGTCCCTTGCCTTTCTTCCCAGTTCTACCCGAGACGAAACAATGTTCAAGATATACGTATGACAAAATGCCAGAAAATGTAACTGAAAATTTATTTTATCATTGATAACGTTTTGATAGATTACTTCCTTTCATTGTTTTATTGCGCAGGAAATGCGTTGATAGTGTCTGCTAAAGATGTCAACAATGAACAATATACTACATAAAACATCGACCGAATTCCTTTTTTCCCCAACATTTTTGTTACTTGTTTGTCCTTACACGTCTTGTATAATCGTTTGAGAAAGAATGTTGTTAAAAATCTGAGCATGTATCAAAATACACGTTCTGTTTTTATTAACTTTTTCTTCATAATTTTATTATTATTATGTTTCTTAAAAGTCGTGTCTAGTATCATCTGATAGAAAAGCGACCTCTCACCAACAAACATTTGTTATAGAACTGGACTAGTTATGCTTTTAATACAAATCGATGTTTACAATTGACAAATTGATTTCCTAAAATCTGTAGTAAATACATAGTTGTCGTATAATATTATTAAGAAATAATTTATAGCAAAAGAGTGATTTAACACTATTTATGCACAATGGGCAGTTATACGTCGGGCGTAATAATTTCACTCGGGCTGCGTCCTCGTGAAATTATTTGTACGACGTATTACTGCCCGAGTGTATAAATAGTGTTAAAACACTCTTTTACTATAAATTATTTCGATTCTAATATGCCCTTAACCTAGTCATTAGATAAAAATATATTAGCGCTCTTTCTTGGTCGCAACAAAAACATTGACGTCACCGCACGTTAACGTGACGTCATTTTAGTGTAAGAGTGTTTTAACAGAGAAAAGCATATTAGAATTTACAATAAATTCTCATTATCATATTTTTATTATACCTTTGAATTGATTGATTAAGCTAGAATAAAATTCAGTCAGCACCTGGATAATTCTGACAAAACAATCCCCAATACCACTCATCAAAACTCGTCTGTTTTTATCTGTTAGTCACAACACTGAAATCATATGCAACAAAAATACAAATAATTACAACGTGAATTAGACCAAGTGTAATCAATTAATCGAGTTAGTAGAGACAGCAATGGGAAGGAATTCTCTAACGTGTCATTAACTGCCAGGAACGTATGTCTAGAGTTGGATGCCGAACAAACAAAATACAAATGTTTGTTAGTGGGAGGTATAAATCTGATTATTTGATAAAGCAAACAACGTTCACGTACAGAAAAGTTTAACAATAATTTAAACAGGTTATAACACCATTAGTTCGTATAATTGATTAGTTGAATCAAATTAGTATGACCACCAGAGGGTTAAATTCTCATACGGTTATGTTGTTGTTAAAATAGATAAGGCGGAAATTCCACAGGTCTCTCAACACAACAAAAACAAAAATATTGCAGACTCGGTTTGATTGAGCCTGTTCATGGACGGTAGTGAAAATGGATGCTACCGTCCACGCCTTCTAGTCCCGGTTTGAGCAGAACTCAACATTTACACATGCTACAAGTACAAAAAAGCAGTTTAGAGACATCCGCAGATGTGTTCATACGGCGGTGCACATGGAAATTTCAATGATACACTAGCGTGTAATTCCATGAAAAGTGGCGTATGGTCCCCAAGTCAGCAATAGTCAGGAATGTGTGTGTTCCCCTTTCTCCAAAATAATTGATAAAGACACAGAATTCTGTAAAATGAAGATGATCCTTTGTGAAATTTTATTCGTTTATATTCTTTATAATACGAAATGTAAGCAAATATTTCAGCGTTTTCTAATATTTATGATCTTTATAATATGAGTTTAATATTAAAACTCTTTATATAGTACGTTTTCATTACTTTTTTTTTTATTTATATACTACTTACATTTTACTAACAGCAGTATAATATGCCACATTACACGCATTTAACGTGTTTTGATTACCCGCTTTATTTGCATGAAGTGATATCTGTATGATAGATGAATTAGAAATCATTTTATCTTTAGATTCACAGACAATTTTAGGTCTTTAGAGAAATGTAAAAACGTGTTAATCGCTACTTTACTTTGAAACATCATGGCAACAATCCACATTATTGCATTCCCATCAAACAAAAATAATTGTACATTTGCATAGGCAAAATTTAGAAAGGCATTTCTAAACGAAAACAGTCAAGATCTGAAACAAAAAGTATCAATTGACATTCGACTTACGACAATGATAATTGATGATATCTGTACTAGGTCTTAACCCTTACCCTGCTAAATTTCTATAATGAACTTGTCCATCTTTCAATTTGGACAGAAGCATCAATTGTTAACAGGGGTGCATTCCAAATAGATACTGGCTGGATGTCGAACAGTGCAGGGCATGGTCAGACTGCATGCATGTGCAGGCTGTTCATGATCTGCACCGGTCGCAAAGGCAGAAACAATCGTGTTCAGCATGATAAGGGTTAACTGCTTTACATTTGTCATTTACATAGTGTTTCGTTCTTAAGTTCGAATTAGTTGATTTTATGTTAGTGACTGCTTTTGATATACGATGGTGACAGTCCTTGAAAATAAGAAAATGTATATGTTAAAAGCTTATATATAAATAAAAGTGATCCAATATCTGTTCAAACATGAAAGAAAAAGCCGCACTATGACAAATTCAGTACTGAAAATGTTTACGGGCTGAGAGTCACTTTTAGCACCAGAAACTATTGTCATTTCAAACCTGTTTTGTTGCTTGTTTCTGCCTAAGCATATAAATATATACAATGCATTGAATTTACGTCCTCTGCTTACATACTTATTTTTTGGTAGAATATATCTATTATAACTAGACATGTTACAGACAAGATATGGTTCTTAATGTTGCATTTTATGCCCATAACTACATGTATTTTCATTACATTTTATTCGAATGGTTTATTTATACCAGAATGAGTACATAAAACGGCGTAGTGATTTCAAAAACAGATTTATGATTGAGTGATGATTCAGATATTGCCAACATCAGTATAAATCTGATGTAAATAACTGTTCTGTTTCCTGATATACCATATCAGATATATTTTTGTAATAATTTATATGCCATATGCAGCTCTGGATACAACTGATGATGCATTTTCAATGAAGAACAAATATTCATAAGCTGAAAATTGTACAAAAACGATATGCATTATTTTTGAAGCGAAAATTCATTTTGTAAAAACAACACATCTTTTTCTGCTTAAAGTCGAAGTGATTTAAATTCTGTGTTATAGATTGTGAGGTGAATTTCGTATATACTGTTATATACATCATGGGGTCAGTAAATTTAAGAAATTTATATTAAACACATGAGTAAATTGTCCAACTAGTCTCTTCATATTTAGAAACATATTTCAAAAGATTACATAGTTGCCATCCGTATTGAATATAAAGATGACCCGAAAATTTGAAGAGCTGTCATTTAATCGAAGTTACTTTTTAATCGGTAAATAATGTTGTGTTTTTTTCTCAAAAAATACTGAGTTTCTTTTTGTTTCAACGAAAACTGTAATACTATACAAGCGTATGAGTTACAGACTATCTTACAGTTTTGATTCAATTAGCGATAACTCTCAGAAGTAAAACTATAATCTGATTAATTTTGCAATGTCCGCTAAAGGACAAAAAAACACTTATGATTAATACAAATGAATCAATCATCCTCTGAAGTACATATTTTCGAGATAAGTAAGGCAGATTGCGAAGACAAACATACCAAATATGTGATAATATAGCATAGAGGTTTATGTTTATTTGCTTTCCAGAACACACAGGACAATGGCAAAAAGATGTTAACATAGAAAGTCTTAAAAATTAGCGTGCGTAGACATATCGGTTTGATTACCGTTTCCAGTTCTACTTGTCATATCCATAATGATATTTCTCTTTGTTCTGCTTATGCTAAAAACATTGAGTACATACGTTCACGGTTCCATATGATTTGATTGGTACATTTTTACATGAACATATTGTGTTTTACAAAGTGGGAAGGTAAAGTTGCAATCACTTAAATTCCCATATTAAACTATCAATTTATAGCTGGTTATATAAACGTATATCACTACAGTATTCCTAGAATGTATTAGCAAGATATCCACTGTTCAAGAATTCCCTTCTTGGACTTGGGTGGGCTGCGAGTGATGAATCTCATTTCTTTCAATATGGACATATACAAACGTCCGGACACCATAGCGCACTCTGATAGTGAGAAAGGCGAGATTTCTTCTCACCGGCAAAAAAAGACCCGAACTCCGAAATCTGTTAAGGATTTACTTACAGTGGACCTACTCTGAAGTTGAGAAGGCAGCACACGTGCGCAATCTACATGATATCGCAACTTTCTCCAACTTACAATATAAGTACATTGTGCACCGTACGCTGAACTCCTATCGGGATGGTGGGGTGGGGAGAGGCTATTCATTGCCCCGATCTGGATTGGGTATCGAAAACGCAAATTGTGCAAGGCCTTGCTGACCATTTTGTTACAGATGTTTGACGTGTCAAAATAAAACGACTAAGCAAATAAATTATTATACTTACTTTTGGCACTCATTTTCTTCCTCCGTTAATATAAATTGCTAAAGTTACTGCTACAATTGTTTTAAGTTCTGACGTCATGAGACCAGGTGCAAAAGAGAATATATTTGTCCAAAACACAACCAAACTAGTCACTCACATGCACTCGCCCAATATGTTGTCTGAAGTGCGGCAAGCATCATTCAACTTTGTCTCGAGTCTGCAAGAAATGGAAAATCAAAAAGTAAATCGTCTTTGTTAAATTCAACGGGGCATTTGATTGCAAGAAGCCAGGCAACTGACCGGTTCAGGATTTACACTTCCAATTTATACGTCAGTTTATATGTCAAAAATCCAAATCTAATTCAAGCTAAAGGACACTGTATATGGATGGAGAGGATGGTGACAATCCGCCATTATCTCCTCCACCGCCCAACAGGCAGTATAAAGGAGGTGATAATTAAAACGGTCCCACCAACTGAGTCAGTGCAACACTTACCTATTATTTTGGATTGAAGTCCTCAATATTAGTAAATAAATATCATTAAATGAGAAGTAGAATAATCCAGTGGCATTGTCATGTACATAAGGCTAATTGTGATCAAATGCTCCTCCTTCTATCACGATACAGTCCTGAATCACTCATGAAAAAAAAAAGTTAAAATTTATTACTTAGTATACAAATTATTATTAGAAATGCATGTCTACGCAGACGAATCGAGTGACAGACTGTAAAAAGCATCCCCTTACTTGAACTCCGTGTTGTTAAATTTTCCGGGCCTTTGTGTTCCTGGAATCCATTCAATTTTATTCTAATATGATTCTTCTTAACCCGATACTAAGGGGTGTGAGTGGCACTGTACATTTTATTACTTCTGATCAACAAAGTCAGTCAAACCGTGTCTGCTATGTGCGTTCGATGCATCAAAGAATCCACCTTACTGATCTGTTAACTATCCGAAGAGCAGCCTTTAACTTCCGGATGGCGGCTGTAAAAAGTCTCCCCGTACTGGGACTCATTGTTGTTATATTCACGTTTCCTTTAGGGTCAATGTATTTAAATAGATTTCAACTCTCCGGTGCTAGAGGGCGTGAGGGGTGTTGCACTTTCCATATAATTACCTCTATTGAACAGACTAAACTTAGATTTAGATTTTTACAGCAAATGCTTACAAACAATTTAAATAGCTAATGAAAATCGTGACATTCATATGTTTCTAAATTAAATTCTAGGTCATGGATTAAGTTTGGGATATGATTCAAATATTCAGTAGTAAAGGGAAAACATTGAATTTTAGTAATTTTAATGAATCATACCAGTCAATTTCCTCTACAAAAGGAGATACTGGAAATATTCTAGGTGAATGTTGTTTCTAAAAACTCTTCGTCAAGCAGTTATGATCAACATTTTCAAATACCAAAGTAACGAAAGAAACATATTTTAGATTTTAGTTCAAATAATGACGAAAACTATAATGAACCCTTTTCAGGCATAAAAATAGAATCAGAGTCAACATTGCGAGCCTTGGCTTTTTCTTTACAGTACAAAATAACTGTTATTGATGAAGCAAAGAATTTTAGAATTAACTAGTATATTGCTGTACCATATGTAGAATATCTGAAAGTCAAATACTTCAAAACTTCAATCTTTTAAAGGTAATTTAAAATAGATTGCAAGAATATATTGAATCTCTACTTAGCATTGAATAGGTCCAAACTAGATTACGGCTGTACTGATGAGACAAACATAATCTTGTTTGCAAATGTTAGATACAAGGTATTCATAATTTTGTTTGTGCGTTTGGATAGTTTGTATGTACAGAACAAATAAACACTCTTTACACACACGCCAAGAAAAAAAAACTCATTTGCAATACGTTTTAAGATACCGACAAACACCTTTAACTCTGCTCATAAAATCACTTTCAAACCCAAATACTTGGATTGCTATGAGAAAAACACAAAACAAATCAAACCGTTTGGTTTCCGCATTAAATCTTCTTTTTTTTTTTTTTTTGGATGAAACAAACTTTGAATTAAAGAATATAAAAGATGTTTTTCCGGATACACAGCTAATTATCCTTCCTTTTCCAACAGTTCTTCGTTTTTGTACGACAAATACCCCAAACATTTCATGTTAGACGTGTTAGCAAAGAGAAACAGTCGTTTGAGAAAGCCATAACCGTTTTCATTGTTATATTTGCATTTTGTTATTGTAACCTTTCACTATGAATCATTTCATAGCGTATAGCTTAGTGCAATGTCATGAAAATACGAAATTAAATGAGGTTAAGTTTGTTGTAGCATTTATCAAACTATAACCAAACGATTATGATATTTAAGAACTTCGAGAAACCATGTGATCTGGTCATTTGTTTCACTATTGTCAGATGTTTACCGGAACGATTCTTCGATAAATGCTACACAACTTAGAAAAGTACAATATTTTGTACAGGTGGTTAATGAATTCAAATGTAAATCTGTTCGTTTATCTGCATTTATGATTGATAATGATATACGTGTTACGAAACTGTGGAAAAGAAGACGATATAAACATGTCCGCCACCTTTCTCCTCGTGTAAATCACTAACAATCAAGGCCAAAGTCCAACAGGAAAGTCACATTCAAAGAGCGAAGCCACATATACAATTTGAAAAGTGGGTACCTGTAAATGTATACACATGTAACCCTTGTAAAATAGGAAAATGATTGTGAAATGAAATATAAAGAACAACATATTAGGATTTAGACATTTGAAAATATTAAAAAGATATACATTGAAAATGAATATAATTTGTCCGCGATGGGACAAATGTAGAAGAATTACGTTGGAAGAAATACTTCCAAAGAATCTTGCGTACATTTGGTATTTATTCATTTATTTATGTCTCATCAATGTACACTAATTACATATACATAATAAAACAGTGTATAGTGCTTACAGACATTCAAATTTGAATTACACGAGACTATTTCTAAAATAAACATTCCATCATCTTTTAAAACACAATTCTTATTTCAATGAATAAGTGATATTAAGAGAGGCACAGAATATTTCCTGTCGTAATCTAAAATGTTCATATAGAGTTAAAAAAGGGAATCCATGATAAAACCATGTAATCTTCTAATATTACCTATTCAACGCATATCACATTTGACCTGAATACATTATTCTAGCATGTGTAACGTATGTTAAACACTTAAGAGACATAACAACAATGTTAATCTTACAGAGAGTAATTGTTACATATTCTGAAGAAGACAGCAAAGTACTGTCTGTTAAAATCTAGTTAAAACAGGGTATGTAAGACCTGATCATGAAAATCTAAGTAATTTGGTATGGATGTTGGCAGTGTTCGAGAAGCGTTCGACGAAGAATCAAAATGTAAGGTCAGTTATCGCACTTTGTTTTATCTCTAAATCCATGCCCATGTTGCTACATGGTCTGATTTGGTACATTGGTGTGCGCCATAGATTATGTTTTTATTCTGTACAGACTTACTGTTTAAACTTAGCTAAACACAGAGATGTTTCGCTCAGTCGGTTCAGCCAACAAGCTGCCTTCTTGTCACGGTGACGCAAATCTTGTTTGTGTGGCTGAAGCGTCTTCTTCCATAACAGAATCTGCAGCAAACACGATTTACACACTTACACAAATCAGTTTTTAGAATTAGATATCAAACCACCAAAACAGTAACATAGATTTTCACAAAATAGAATATACGCACTACAAAATGTATTTCAAATTTTTGTATTATTGTTTTATTATCGTTATGCTGTTTCTTGCAACATATGTGAGACAGGTAGAATTATGAATCTTTAATTCTTTTGTCCAACGTACCATACTATATCTTTTATTGCTATTCCTCAAAACATTTCTTTTGTCTTCCTCCTTTCTAAGATTGATGGTCACTGAGTGGACATATATCTCACCAACTTGAAAGAACATAATGTAGATTTTAATGAATAAGTGTTGTTGTATATTTTCTTGGTTCTCATAGTGGAGGGGATGGAGTTGTGCATTTATTACTGTTGCAATATTCGTTGTTGTTGCATTCTATGCTTCCAAGGGATCTTTTTACAGATTTATTATTCAAAACTTTTTCAACAAAATGAATGATATAGCAATCTGTTAAGTTGGTACACATAAACATATTTGATTACTAATGATGGAACATGGCATTAACATATCAACAACATAAAACAAAGTATGACAAGAAATAAACATCATGAAAAACTTAGAACTTAATAATTGACAGAAAATCTTTGGAAAATGTTTACACATCTTTATTACGACCATTACTGACTATTCAGAAGTTGT
This sequence comes from Mercenaria mercenaria, assembly GCF_021730395.1. Lineage (NCBI taxonomy): Eukaryota > Metazoa > Mollusca > Bivalvia > Venerida > Veneridae > Mercenaria > Mercenaria mercenaria. The sequence goes on from NC_069374.1 coordinate 34,353,893, forward strand.
TTGGGAAAATATCACAAACTATTAAGAATCGCAACTTGACGCAATCCGGTTAGAGACAACCCTAATCAAAAGCACATGTAAGGACTACCGACGGCAAACACAGTGAAGAGCGGTCATACATATGAAAATATATAATACAAACACATAGTGTATAACAAAATGGACGAACTTACCATTTATATAAGGAGTTATATAAGAATGACAAATAGTATGAAATTAGGCACTGCCTCCATCGGGAATCGTTACAGTCCATCAGCTTGCTCAGAAATATGCGTTTGTATCGTTTTAAAGGTAGATTTTGGAATAAAAAAAAACAATACTGCCCATATTTGTACTGATGTGCAAGACGTTGCGGTTCGGACAAGTTAGTGGACGCTAATTACGCACAAGGAAAAAGCGTATTGATTTGCTAAAAAATCCGAAGTCAGACGCTCTGTGCACGTGCCGGAAGGACAAATTTTTAATTCGATAGTATATCTCATTCGATATAAATCGCATGTTACCGTAGAGGGATCGATTCCCTATTAATAGTCGAATGTTTTATTTTCAAAATAGGGTTTCACAACGATAATACATTTGACAAGAACAGTTACTTTTACAGTTATATCAATGTTTCACAAATTAATTACAAAAAACACTTATTTTTAATTTGTAGTTTTACAAGAAATACTTAGTTTTATATTTTATATTACAAGTATTGTTTTACATGTTAGATAGGAAACCATGCTTTCAGTAAAGCAATACCTCATATCAACAGCAAAACTTTAAATACGTATGATAAGAATATGTACAATAATGTATTATATCCCTTCCCACTTTAATTGATACTATGTCCTTGTGATTTAATTACCACTTTTCACTTAGTAATAATCTGGCTTCAGAAACGATGCATCGCGTTGTATTTATTAGTTTATACTAATAGTGGGTCATTCTTTTTTACTGTCATGGTTAGACTCTGTAGCCTAGTGGTAGAGCCTCCGCTTTGAGAGCGGGAGGACGTGGGTTCGACTCCTGGCCTTGTCATAGCAAAGACGTAAAAAAGTGGTACTGGTAGCTTCCTCGCTTGGCGCTCAGCATTAAGAGGATAGTGCTAGGACTGGTCAGCCTGATGTCAGTATAATGTTACTGGGTCGGGTATCATGTCACATGTGTACGGCGTGATATTACAGTGAGGCAGAACTATAAAGTTTGGCATTGTGCTCATTGCTACAAGTAGACACCGTCGTTTATATGACTGAAAAAATGTTGAAAAAGACGTTAAACCCAAACACACACACATACTGTTATAGTTAATTTATTAGTTCATACTAATAGTTGGACATTCTTTCTTACTGTTACGGCTAATCTATCAGTTTATACTAATATTGGGACATTCTTTCTTACTGTTAAGGCTAATCTATCAGTTTATACTAATATTGGGACATTCTTTCTTACTGTTATGGCTAATCTATCAGTTTATACTAATATTGGGACATTCTTTCTTACTGTTATGGCTAATCTATCAGTTTATACTAATATTGGGACAATCTTTCTTACCTTACTGTTATAGTTATATATCAACAGAACTAGTTTTGCCATCGTGTTCTTTTTCAAACACCATTAAGTTGATCCCTTTAGTCAAACATTTCATGAGAACCCGAGATCAGGCTTGTTTTTTTAGAAGGATTTAACATATTTTCTGTCAGGGCAGAGAAAATGTACATCCATCCATTCTGTATAGACTATGTTAGGTGAGATATCATTGACCCAGTGCAACAGCTGAAAAAACTTAAAACCTTTCGCAATAGAAAAGAAAAGAAGTTTGTGTAAACATTATTCCTAAATTTCATTCGATCCTCTTTTGTAACACTTGTGAATTGTGGCATACTCTAAATTCATTATCTGCTTTGTCTGTCTATAGAGTTACCTGTGAGAAAATGCCTTCATATACACATATTTTTGGGGGGAAATATTTTCTCCATATTTTTAATCATAAACCTGCGGAAATAACGAAACCTGTGTCATTTTGCTATGATTAATAAGGTATAGAAATAAAACTTTGTGAAATATATGAGCCGTGCCATGAGAAAACCAACATAGTGGGTTTGCGACCAGCATGGATCCAGATCCGCGCAGTCTGCTCAGGATTCATGCTGTTCGCTAACAGTATCTCTAATTCCAACAGGCTTTGAAAGCGAACAGCATGGATCCTGACCAGTCTGGTCTGGATCCATGCTGGTCGCAAAGCCACTGTGTTGGTTTTCTCATGGCACGGCTCATTTCATGATAGCTATCACAATGTTATGAATCATTAGAATAAAATTAAAATCTTATCGGACAAATGTCAAGAACTGACGTAGAACCCACAAATTAAAGAATAAAATGAGAATGCCAGTGGATAAAATGCCCGATATTTCAGTAAAACAATGCCAACACCTGCCAACTGGCACATGTGATCAAAATAAAAATCTGAAATGTAGTACGAAGTCTCGTGCATCTGTTTTAAAAACACTTGTTTCTATTTCTGACTGACGTTTTATTTTTATTTTTACTTTCAGATCTATATTGATGATATGCTAGCAAATTGAATTCTATGGTGGATTTTCTGACATTATTATCATACAGATCAATCATAGATTGATAAAAATCTTTAATTTTGTTTTGCCATTGTTGACATCATGTAGCCGATGTAAAGAACATAAGTCCCTCCTTAACCCTCATCATGCTGGACACGACTGAGTCTGCCTTTGTGACCAGTGTAAATAACGATCAACCTGCACATCCCTGCAGTCTGATCATGATCTGCACTGTTCGCCATTCAATCAGTATCTTTTTGTTAAGCATATCTTTTAACAGTTATTGTCCAAATTTAAAGATGGACAAGTTCATTATAGAAATTTAGCAGGGTAAGGGTTAAAAGGAAAAGTATAGAGAGGCGTCTTGAGTTAGTGATTGGTATTTGACTGTGTGACCTAGAGAAAACGAAACATAACTTTTTGATCGGCTAATATCATTTGCTCTTTCAATATTGACAATAATAATATCAGTTTAATAAATTACAGTTTCTGAGATTTAAAAGAGCTAAAACTTCCCTATTTTGTACATATAGCCCTACTGTATATGTAACAGTGAAAGAGCTCGGAACAGAGCTTGTTTCAGTAAACAGATTATTATTGATTCATCGGAGCCCAAGTATTTGTACATGTACTAGTATTATATAAAAAAAACGTAGAAATTGATGTATATACTTTCGTTTGTTTTCCCTTGATGTTTATTCCCTTATATCACTCTGGACAGGTATACAAACATTTCAATGCAATGACAGGCAATAACAGACACATGATAGAAATTCCATCCATTGGCTGCCTCTGTCTCGATTGATTAATTACTCTAATATATGTTGCCTTTATCTTATTTTTTTCGCATATGATTCCAGTATTGTGAGTAATGAAGTAAATCGAACGAGTGTGTTTTTGCAATAATTTGATTAACTTAATCAATCAAGCTTTGTCAGAAGCATCTGACGAATGCGGTAAAGTGTTCTGAATTATTTTTGGTAATAAAGCATTATGCCTGATTTGATAAGATAGCCTATTTCATTTTTTGTTTTCATGCATTTAGGTAGGAGAAAATATGTAAATAAATAAACCAGTTTCTGCGTTTCATTTTTTGTCTTTATCTTAAATTGCGTATAATGGTATGAGAGAGGGAGAAAAAAATATTTTGTGAAAATGTTAATGAATAAAATAGTTATTTATCATACTATTATGACCAGTTTCCTACATATTTTGCAGTTTGTTTTGATTGATCGTTAAAAGTAATGGTGACTTTATCTTAAATTCATTAACATATATCTCCCACTAACAGACGTTCGTTTTTGTTCCATGCTGTTTATTCTTCTATGGCACTGCATAGCGCAGATACTGCCACTGATTTTCCATAGGTTTCCATTATATTAGAAAAGATGACCAATGAAATGTGATTCTTTCAAAAAGTTAGCATGGCGGATATCAAAACATAATAATTTTATGTAGGTGTAACAATTGTTTTACGATTTCTCTTCAAACATACCTACCCACTTTGTTGAATGTCATGCTGATGCCAAATTCTATTTACAGGATATTTAAAACGTGCCGCAGCCTATTAAAACGTGTAACATATTTACGACTTAGAACATGATGGTTGACATGGAGAGTATATGCAAAATTAATCAACCATTTTTCTAGCACAAAGATTATATTTTTGTGTTTTCTCACTGGAGTAATTTTGTAAACATGACGGAAGATTAGTTATTTTTCATTTTATGATGATCTCTTACCTCCATTTTTTTTGCAGTTTGTTTTGATTAATCTTTCGACATAATGGAGTAATTGTCATCAAAGTTTCAAAACAAAGATGATAAACTAGGAAACACTCTGAAAAAAAAAAAACATTTATCAATGTTTATCCCGCTTCTCTTCATGTTTTTGTAGGGATAATGCATGTTTTTCGTGTTATAACGTCTGCAGAATCCCGACGGATTGGTTGGTGCCCGAGCCCGTAGGGCGAGGGTACCAACATATCCCGAGGGATTCTGAAGATGTTATAACACGAAAAGAACATGCGCTAACGCTATTCTAGCATAAAATGCGGAAAAAAACCAACTAATAAATGAATATATTATCCCTCAACGTCATTAAATTTCCATGAAATGCGCAGGAATATCTGAGTTGTTTTTTTTTTCACGTTGACGTCATTTCCATTTGAATTATCCGTTTTGGGGCCGTAATACGTTTACGCTTTGCCATGGAACGCGCATATATAAAATGGTGTTATAACAGCACGTGAGCGCGAGAATCTCTCTGTTAACACATGTTTTCTTTTCTGTTAAAACATCCCCGAAAAGTGATAAGAACAGCAGATTTATGCTAGAATATTCTTTAAAACACTGCCTAGGTCAGGCATTTCTACTGATTTTCTATAGGCTTCCTTTATAAAAAATGACCTTGGCATATACCCCAAACTTGTAAGATGGCCATTGTTAGCATGTCAGATCCCAAACATATAGTAATTTTATATAGGTGTACAATTTCTCTTCAAACACATCTCCATTTTTTGCAGTGGATGCATTGGTCGAGAGGACTAAGACGCTTTTCTACGGAGGTGAAGGTCCCTGGTTCGAATCCTGGCTATTATTGATAATAGTATAAATTTTGTAAACGCGTTGAAAACGTGTTGAAAAATTTGTTATTTATCATTTTACGATGATCCGTTTTCTGCATTTTTTGCAGTTGGTTGTGATTGATAGTTTGACGTAATGGTGCAATTACTTTCAAATCTTCAAACATTTAAAAAAATGATATCGGCATAAAACATATTAGTTTTCATAGTTTTCTGTAACACAGATTAAGGACATGACAAACGTAAGATGTTTACCGTAATTATATAGCAAATAATCTGTTTATAAGAAATGCAGTTGATAGACATGGTTCTATAAAACAGCGGATAAAAGGTGATAAGGACGTGTATACTAATGAATACCCAGTGGGTGAGAAAATGAATATAAATATAACATTGACAGTAGAACACATCAACATATTTCACGAATTTCAATGTTATAATACATCTTTTATATTATTACTTAAAGTGGGGTGCCTCCGTGGCCAAATGACTTCAAATCACTTGACCCTAATCATTGTGGGTTCGAAACCCGACTTAAGGTGTAGCATTCTTCATGTGAGGAAGCCGTCAAGCTGGCTTACGGAAGATCGGTGGTTCTATCAAGGTGCCCGCCCATGCCAGGAATAAAGCCCGGAGAGGCAAGGTGAAAAGCTAGAAAAGTCGCAATAAACAAAAGAGAAACAACTTAATAGACTCATAAAATTCTTTTGAGATTAAGATACGTTAACTTTGATAAAATTTCTTTCTTTCTTCATTCTCTGTAAAAAAATATGTCTTCTTAAGCTCAACTCAACACACAATGTCAGTGATAAAAAATGATGCAAACTCTTCCAGAGATATTTTAAAGAGACTGTAACGCATGACTACTTACGTACCTATAACACAAGAACTTGTAGTTATAGTAAATACGATGTATATGTAAATTTGTTGACGCTGTTATTGTAGTAGACGTTCATAAGAACACATATCTAAAAGCGATAATTTAATTATATAACCACATGTTCTGATGCTTTTCAGTTATATGCTTTCTGTTATATCATATTTACTGCATCGCCATATTCGTATATATGCTTTAGGTCTCTGACCTTTTGGAAGATCAAACTTGTTAAAACTTAATTGTGATAGCGTTTATAGCAAATGATTAATTTTATCGGACAGTGTTTATGAGTCACGTGATAACTTGTGTGGTTTACTTCAAACTGATAATCTAAAGAGCATATCAAATTCTCTTACTATGTCCATTTCCAGTATAAAAGAGACAGCACAGTTATGTATCTTTTATAAAATGCATCAACACTATGTTTTAATGTTATTGTCATTGTTATTCTTATTTCTATATTCACTGTTTTTACTATATTCACGGTTTTTGATAAAAAAACATATTCTCTTGAGACCCCCTGCTGTGCTGAAATTACATTAAAATAAACAGCTTTATATAATTACTGAGAAACAGCAGATAACTGAAGTCTTATATATTTATTAAGGGGTGGGGTTACATACAGCAGTGAATCTTGGCCTTATAATGATTCTTACATGATCCAGCGAGGTACAGATTATAAATAAAATCGGAGTATATTCCGATTTACTAAAATACAATTTCGCTTAAGCCTGACCTGCGTCGCATATTTCATTGCCTCTCATGAACAGACTCAATTAAACCAAGACTGCTATAACTTAGCTTAGTTACGTTCTATGCTTCTGAATATATTGGAGCCGCTCAATGAGGAAACCAACATAGTGGTTTTGCGACCAGCATGGATCCAGACCCGCCTGCGCATCCGCGTAGTCTGGTCAGAATCCATGCTGTTCGCTGACGGTTTCTCTAACTGCAATAGGCTTTGAAAGCGAACAGCATGGATCCTGACCAGACTGCTCTGCTGGATCCATGCTGGCCGCAAACGCACTATATTGGTTTTCTCATGGCGTTGCTCGTTTTATTTACTCGGAAGTTGAATTTTGATTATCTGCCGCTGCTGTACCGCATGGTTACTGAGATGAACAAGTGACCTTATCAGATGACCAAGCTGATTTTTCAGAGTAAATAAAAACATGATATGATAAGGTTTGGCAAATATCGGAAGACAACAAACTACATGGTCCAGTAGCAATAGACTAATAATTGAACTTTAACTTCTAAGTCTCGTTGGATTTATTAATTCCTTTGCAAATGACCACATAGGATAATGCGTCGTTTACATTACCTCAGTCAAATCGAGTATGCTATCATTTACTCAGGTTCGTTAACTTATGTTGTAAAGAGTCTCCTCAAAGAGTTTATGAATTTCTTATAAATACAAAGAAATTCTTTTGCTAGTGTAACTGATTTGTTTCACCCAACCAATTGGGCGATTTATGTTTGTCACAAACATATACTATTGTGCATCGATCATCACTGCTAATATGGGTCTTCTAATTATTTCCTTTGTGTAATCTTTAAGCGAAGCTATATCAAATTACATCTGGTATTCCAAAGGTCACATATTTTCTTCTATGGTACCGATCATACGTTAGTTGTTTATATATTTCTACAAGGTACATATACTTCTGTTTTAATATTTTGATACTTAAAGGTGGATAATCACATTTTGGCCATGTAACTTAGATTTTCACTGGAGGTATTTTCAAAATTTCATTTTCCTATCCTGGTTGCCCAACCAAGATAGAGTTATTTTATCATAAGTATAAATTTGATAAACATACTTTGCCTAAGGAAATGTATAAATATTAGACATATTGTAATATATTTGTAAAATATTTGCATTAAAAATGATGTATTTAGATGGAATTCATTAGAAACGCAAGTTTGAAAAATTATTATTACATCCCTTTGCCTATCTTGGTTGCGCAACCAAGATAGATTGGAAATAAATAATTTCAGAAGCTACACACAGCTTTTAAACTTGCATTTTGGTTCAGATTGTTCAATATTTGATATGTCTATCAAATGCAAGTGTAAAACTAGACGTTGTATCGAAATAAAAAGAAATATCCAGCTTTTTATATACTTTCATATTAAAGGGGAGTAATTACAAAATTTTATAAAAATAATAAAATATACATTCCAAATAGGAATCTAACTCTATGTAATCGGTCTTTTTGTTCCTTAAATAATTCTTTACCAGAATATACAAAAAGTAAAAAATGTCATTAAATGTTGTTTAAATGTGATTGACCACCTTTAAAAGCTATGTCTACAGCCATTTATCAGTCTTGTAATTAATTTACTTAATCAGTCTTTTTCTCCGTATTCAAATATTCTAATTTTATTTTCTATTGTAAAAATAAAACTTTTTAGTATTTATGTACATACTTATAAAATTATATTATTTCGATGTAAATGAGATGTGGAACCAAAATTTGTAGTCCTGTTTGGCGCCATCTAACCTATGCTGTGTTGGTGCGCCGTAAAACCCAAATAAATAAATAAATAGATATAAAATTATAATGGATTTAACAAAGTCAAGTAAGTTTGTCAACGAAGAAGAAATGCTTGATAACTAAGCAATTGACTTAAATATTTCAACTATAGTATGTTTGAAGTTCTGCCGTAAGCCTAACCATGATGCGTAGAAAATGTCTTCTGACTTATACGCTTCGTTTGCATGACTAAAACTTGCAATCAAGATAAATGTGAACTCCTAGCAGTGAGTTGGATATTTTGTTGCTTATAACCTGAATCTAATATCTTGAGAGTATTGCATCTACACATTGTAAATAAATAATAAGTGTAATACATTACAGCATCGAACGTCAGATCTTATCGGAAACATGTCAAGACAAATCTCCGTAGAAGCAGAAAAGAAGAATGCGATTAGATAATTGTTATTGTGTTTTGTGTTTTAGTAATGCAGAATAATTTGATAGTATTAGTGTGTCTGAAAACTGTAACTAACATGTGCAGATATTTTGGGACATGTCTCATCAGGTATGCAATATCGGCCATTTATACCTCAAACGTAATGATCTAAAACTGATATCTAACTCATTTTCATCGTCATAACGACTTAGTTGGCATACTATAAAGTACTCTGTGTAAGTAATGCATTTGTTTTACTCACCCCTGACTTTTCACAAAATTGTATTTTTGATGATTTTTCTCGCCATGGTATAGACGAATGTTGTGGCATTATCACATTTACTCTCCCCGTCCGCCATTGGCAACACACGTATTCCACGGTGTCTGTCCTTTTCTATGTATTTTGACACGAATAACAATTGTAGCTTTCAAAGCTGTGTTTAAATATATAATCAGACTAGACCTGTGCAAAATATAGAAACTACGCTTGTTGAAGAAAATTATCTAAATAAAAACCAAAATTCCAGTCCTTTTTCATTCTTGTTAATTTTAACCAAGCTCTTATTGCCCTGTGAATCGTCTACTTACCTTTGAAAAGAATACTGATACTATTCAAAATTAGGTCATAGCCAAAGATTTTTCAGCCTCGGTTTTGTTGAACAGTAGGGTTGCTTAACAGCTTTTACAAAAAGCTAAGTTTACACAATTGAATGAAGTCCATGACACAAAGGACCAGAAATATATAAACTGGTTACGGCAACTACATGGCGCTTATAGACTCTTTGTACTTCTGTCATAATTAAAAAAAAATATTTGTTTAGTAGGTATTAAAGATTTCCCAGTTCCCACTATTCCTTCATTTCTTAGAGCTAAAAGATAATATTATAAAGAATATTCCTGCTTGAGGAAAGTTAATTTTACATTGATTATAATTCATGTGATATATCTCTTTATTGGGTTCTGAAATTTTCTAATTACGTTACACACTATTACATGTATATAATCTTGTTGTGTGCCTTATCTTATTATGACAGTGTTTATTGCTGACAGTGCTTCTATTCAGTGTTGTTTCACATGAGTATTTTCTGTTTAATATATCGTACTTAGACCAATGTCAGAATAATTTTTGATACATTTTAATAACAAAACACACAAACACAGACAGTGCTTAACTCCCTTTTCATTCTATCATTGCTATGATTATAGCTGCGCTGTCGATAAATCATTTAAAAGAAGACGTTTGACCTCCATGAACTGAAGAAGAGTTGCAGTATTGTGACTATGTTTCGAGCTTTAAGCCCAGCGCATATAAGTTATACTTTTGATGTTGTCGGATACTGTAGATGACAGCAGCATAGACACAAAGTTTAGTAATCTACTGAGGCAGTAGGAGAGTTCCAGCTTACAGACGAGAAGACATAGTGGCTTTACCTATACGGTAGTTGAATGCCATATTTGATCTTAGCATCAGTTTCAGTCTGAAAATCTTTGCGATGGGACTCGTATGTTGTTGATTCAAAGACATCGTCTGACGGAAACTTCAACAAATAGATCAATCAAGTATAGTACCCTCAGCCTATTGGAGTTTGTGCTGATTATCATTAGTTGAAGGTTGTTAATTTATAACATCGAGCACGAAAATACTGAGCTGACAATTGAAATCATTTACAAATCATTGGTAAACGAATCATTTGGGCGAGATAGCCGGAGGAAAAGCTTATATATGAGATATATAGGTCTCAACAGCTTTACGTTTTAACATAGGACATTCAACACAGTTTTTGAGCTAGTCCAAGGCAGAGTAACCTTAGCGATTAGACCAATTTCATTGCTCAAGATATAAAATGCGTGAGCACACCCCTGGGTCCTATAACTTGTATCTTGACAAACGTAGTTAGCGTTAAGAGGGAGATTTGGTGCACACCAAAAACCGAGTGGCGTTTTGTCACTGACCATTATGAGGCGGTGCCCCACTGTACTGTATTCCTTTATTTGTTTGTTTTGTTATTTGATTTATTCTCTCTATGTTTTTGTGTGAATGTCAGTCTTTTACACATCTATACATAATCTGCTTAAGGGAGGGGTTCGTTTTGAGGAGGTTGCACTCTCGGGAGTTGGCGATTTACTTTTTCATTGAATAATGGTAAGGTTGGTATGCTAACAGCATATGAGTCTGAAGCAACCTTTATATATTTATTTAAGGATTTCTTTCATATGAAAATTGACTTTTCTAATATAAATACATTATAAAATAGGGTAATTTCTTCATTTTTTCTGAAAGAAAGCATACTCTACAGCCAGGAACATGGTAGTAAAGTGTATATTTGTTTCTTTGACGCAAAACAGGCGTTTGACAGAGTTTGGCATCAAGGTCTGCTTTGGAAACTGTACAATTGTTCAGTTGATGACAATATATTTCTCTCCTTTGTCAGCATGTACGATAAAATGAAAAGTTGTGGTCGCACAAATGGTTCGGTTTCTCAGTTTTTTGACGTACTTCAGGGAACCAGACAATGGGGGATAGCTTCTCCGACACTTTATCTACTTTACATAAATGACCTTATCAATGAATTGGAATCTAGTGGACTTGGTATTTGTTTATATAATATTCATGTAAGCTCTCCAACAGTGGCAGATGACATGGTTTTGATTTCATATTCTAAATCTGGTCTCCAGGGCATGATGCATATATGTTACAATTATTCTTTGAAATGGCGTTATCTATATAATGCTTCCAAATGCTGCGTAGTAACATATAATGACTCTGTGATAAACGAAATAAGCGGTCTATCCTTGGGAACTGAGGCCATTCCAGCTGGATCTCATTATAAACATTTAGGAATCATTTGTGATAAACAATTAAACATGAATTTGGCAATTCGCGAGGCAGATGTAAAACTACGCCAAACGTTTTTTAGCCTTTTAAACTGTGGACTTCGTCCAGGAGGGCTTAACCCTTTAACCATGTTGACAATATATAACTCGGTAGTAATTCCAAAGGCTCTCTACGGGTGTGAAATGTGGAATTCCCTATGCCAGACATATATACTCAGACTGGAAAGAAGCCATCGACTTTGTTTGAAACGATTGCAGGGACTGTCGATATATTCTTCCAACGATATTGCCCTTGGAGCACTCGGTGTATATTCCATTGAATCAATTGTTGATATAAAAAAAGTTACAGTCCTTTGGTCAAATTTGCCGACTACCTGAAAAATATATTGCCAAGCGGCTTTTCATTCACAGACTGACCAGATATTTGAACATGGATTGTCAAACCCAAGGCTTAGTTCCAGACTTGTACAGAGTTTTGAATAAATATAGCCTGATGGATAGTCTTACCACTTTTCTGGCATCTGGTCGTTTCCCGTCGTCGAAACATGTTTGGTGCACCAGAGTTAAGACAAGTGTCCATAATCTTCATTATAACAACCGAAAAGTTAGGTTTGAGCGAGTTGTGGAGAGAGCTATTTTTGAATATATATTCAAGACTGAAAAACCTTGTATAATATGGAGGCTATGCCTTGACCAGCCATCCCTTAAGCCTATCTGCATAACAGCTATTAATTGTCTAAGTCGTTTGTGCTCAAATGGGAGTACAGAAATATGTAACAAGTGTAACTGCTGTACCGATAACATTGTACTTCATAAAATACACCACTGCTTTAAAAATAGAGAACTCAGAAAATCACTGTTCCGAAGTATTATTCAGTTCTTTGGCTATGAAGTGTTTTTTTCAATATATGAGATTCAGTGAGACCCGACAAGTCTGTGAACTTGTCTCTGGTTTGTTCTGTTTATCAGGAAATGCGCATGATAAATTTCATAAGATAGCTCTCAAGTTTTGCATTATCTGTTCATGTAATATTACTGTTAACGAAAATGTTCAGCTGGAAATTTATCATAACTTGCTCTTGCTTTTCGTTTCGGTAAGATCTTGTTCTCATGATGATATTTCAATACTGGTAATTCGAGGTTGTCGGTATGCTCATTGCTACAATTACATATTTGCATAGCATAATAATGATACTTGTAATATTCATCTGTTTATATAAAAGTAGTTGGAGCGAATATGTACCGCTTGACATTAAATATAACTTGCTCTTGCTTTTCGTTTCTGTAAGATCATGTTCGTATTATCTCAATAGCGGTTATTGAAACACTTGATATTAAAGATATCTGCACACGTTTGGGTAGTTATTGTAAACATCTTAAATAACTTGAAATAGTTACATGAGTGTTGATTTTATCTGTATATTTAGTACATGTTTGTAAAATTGTATTGAATTTGTTCATTGTACATGCCTATCTTTATCATATATGTTGTAAATATGTTCTGCTCTCCCTCGAGGAGGAAATAAAAGTATCTATCTATTTATGATAAAACAGTAATTGCTTTAACAGCACACATGGGCAAAGAATGCAAATAATATGGGAAATTAAGTGTTGTTATCTATCATTTTTATTTTCCGAATTACAAATGATTTTGCACATTTTTGCAGTTTTTTGTATGATCTATTGTTCTACTTAATGATGTAATTATCTTCAAATGTTCACATAAACAAAAGCCACCTAATGTATTCTAAAGGAGCAAATGAGTAATAGCTTAATGTTTAATCTATGTTGTTTTTGATTAAGACAGATTTGGGGAAATTTATTGTTTATACACAGTTATACAACAATTTCATTGTAAGATAATATAAGATAAGAAATCTATTTATTATAGCGACATGTGTAACAACAATGATATGATACATACAAACAAGAAACATGAAATTTACACCCGGCCCAATGGACCTATATGTCACCTTATTTATAACGTACATGTATTTACAATTTTCAAAATTATTTGTACTTGAATATCTAAGAATGGCGATTATAAAATTTGGAACAATCGTAGAATAAAACAATGAAATGAAGCTCCACTATGAATGAAGACTTAATTAAATGAATTTTAGTTAATTATCAGTGATATGGATTAATAAGGCTTAGTATTAGGATAATTAATCGAAAAATGTAGTGTTCTTAATGTAAATGAGAAGTTTTATCTGATGAAGTAATACTAGACAGATTATATTTATAGCATTATTGTAACACCAACGTTAAATTGCAAAAGCGACTTTCTATATTAAATTATGTCTTTCATCCTTAACTATTGCTATATTACAGTTTATGATTGCAATGATTATCACAAAACATACATACATACAAATACATACATGTGCGTTTAACTATTTCATTATATGTGTACAATTATCACAAACATCAACCTTATACGAAACGAAAAGACATGAGAATGAGATGTGAAATTGAACTGTTAACATATATTGTAACAGAAATGTTGGACTTGAAACGAAACGAAAATTCAAAAAGAACACTACTAGTTTACAATTACAAGATAAGGTATGGAGTATATCTTGACTACATCTACATAATTCACGTCCCTTAATTTTACATGATAATCATAAACTAGCGGATATGATACATTGTGTGTTTAATAAACATGAAAAATACTTGCCTGCTAATTCAATTACAAATTATTTCAGTAGTTAGATAATCTTGCCTTGAAAAAACTAAAGCAAAAATTATTTAATATACCTGTTATATTCACATGCTAAACAGACATGTAACAGCTAGATCAATTTTAAGTTCGAGGGACATCATTCACAAAACTGAATTAAATGTTGAACAAATACGGCATTTCGTTTATGAAAGCTGAAACGAACAAATAGTACAAAGACAATCTTTTCCCAAAATGGTCTCATCTTTACGTTATATTCAGAACTACAATATTTAAGGATATTCCACAAATAGATTTTAGAAATTCCTATGAAAAATGAAAATCACTGAAACATCTTCGGAAATGCAAGGACACAAAAATTAACAAAACAAAGTTGAAATGATATATTTAAGAAATAATTTATAGCAAAAGAGTGTTTTAACCGCACGAGTGTAAAAATAGTGTTAAAACACGGTTTTGCTATAAATTATTTTGATTCTAATATGCCCTTAATCTAAAACAGTAGATAAAATATAGAAGCGCTCTTTCTTGGTCGCAACAAAAACATTAACGTCACCGCACTTTCATCCCCAAATACATTTCATCTTCGTATTGGTATCGCTTGTACATCTCCAATATCAATATCAAGAAGCTGGCCTCTTTATATATTGTATTTTTGGATCTACAAGAATGACATCCATTTTCCTATTGGGTTAATATAGCATGGCAAGTTTGCCCACCGAAAATCGGGTGGAACTTTAAAATTTCACTAAGTATATTAACTCAGGTGAGCGTAATACTAATTGTGACCGTTCATTGTCCGTGATATGTTAGCTTTACAAATTTATTTTATAGCAACGTTTTATCAACAATGCAAAATGTTTGTTATGTTTACATACTCTGTTATTTTTACTAATGGTATAATAAAAGGTATACATATTTATCTCAAATATATATTTAAATATTAAAAAGACTTTTTACATAAAAATATCAACCGGTATATATGTTACTTTCATAAATAAAGGGAAGTAATAAAAAATATAAACTTCTCATCTATATTTTTATATACGTATTTTAATACTCTAATATATGCACAAAATTTAATTTGTAAAATTTCAAAATTGGATTTATATTTGATTATGTTGTTTTCTATTGCAAATTATTTTTGGATACTAAGTTTATTTAATCAATTCATAGATTTATCAAGAAGGAGACAAAGATGCGAAAATTTTATAGATGTTATAGCGGGCAAAACACTTTCATTATATGCATAAATTATTGGTTTGGTATTTTATATATACCATTGTTGCATTTTGTTAACGTTCAACGAATTGTTTATACAACACGAGTTAACTATTGAAGAGTCTGTGTATTACGGAATTGGTTTAATTCATAAAAATGTTAGGGTTTAATTGAAAAAGTCCAAAATAGTAAAATGGGAAATGAGACCATTCAGTTTTAATGTATCGCCAACCGAGCAACAATATAAATATTGTAGTTATTGTACGTTGTTACATTTGAGATACTAATAAACTTTAATAATGTGGCAGTTGCGTCCAATAAGTCCAGGGATGTTCAAAGATAATCCGCCATAGATCTATTGCAAAGCAATTATTGGATTTACCTGTATTGGTCAATAAACAGTGTCGATTGTATTCAGGTCAACTGCCACATTATCAAAGTTTATTAGTACCTGTCCTAGAGAGCATAAAATATCAATCATTTCGGGTCAGATTTGCAAACATCTTTGATGATTGGGAAAATATATCCTGTACTCATTGACTCTGATAAATTAACTAGTTCCAAGATTTTATTAATATTTTAACATATTGCAAAACCAGTATAGCTCGATTAAAACTTCGATCAATGTTTAATCCGATCCACCACTGTAAGTGTCCTTCAGTTGCCGTATAGCTTTATCTAATTCCGGCTGATCAATGTTTTACCTAACTTATTAAACATAATTTGTGACTCTGTATTAAACAAGAGCTGTCACTATTAGTGAAAAATCCCCCCGAACCAACTCTTGAGATTAGATGAACATTTGTGCTAGAGTTAGGGTTAGGGTTTGTGACATTGACCTTGACCTGAGAGACCCAGGTCATAAGCGTGACACACTTTCCAAATATGGTTAACATTTGTGTCAAATTATTTTCAAATCCCCTTATGAATGTTGAAGTTCATCCCCTCACACAAATGGACGGACGGACAGTGCGATTTTGATATGACCACCTCGGTGGCATGAAAAGTGAAAACAAGAAGATACATCATCTGGAACCTACATTATCATCTCTTTTGAAGCTGCTGTTTGCGTCTTGAAGTTTGAATATCAATTTGATTAAGTCATTTTTGACTGACTCAGTATTTAAACTCTTCAGATAATCATCTCGCTTGCTATTACATGTACACCACCTATATTTATATTCAACTGATTCACTGACACTAATCTCGTCATCTTTGCTTACTCGGTCCTTTTAATTTTGAGTCCGGATTATTTCCGTACGATAGCCTAATAGTAGTTTACAAAATCCCCTGTAACCTAAATCCTCTGATTACCCTTGGTAAGATAGAATCCGACATACGATCATTATTTTTGAGTGGAATATGTAGATTTAAATCATCAAAATCATTAACATATCCTAATGTTTAAATCACCCATTAAATTACATTTACAACATTCATTTGTCATGTCATCTATTTCGGCCTTATGATTTAAAACCTTGTCTGACATACAATTGTCAATTAAAGGCCCGCGTGAACTTCATACAGACACGGCGTAATTACAGGTACATGTACAATAAGGTCACAGTATTCATAAAACCACCACTCTCCATATTAAATAGAGATATATACAAATTATTATATATAATATGCAAGTCGTACTTTTGCCTGAAAACTTTATATCCTTTCTATGGATACTCGGGAACTTGGATAAGCCAAGCTTAAATCACTTAGTACTAGAGAACACGATAATTACATCTTTACTAATCAATCCTGAGATGTGATGTAACACCTGTTTATAATTTCCACAATTACATCAAAGGAATTATATTTCATCTCGTCTTTTAACAATGACTTATCAATCAATTTATTATCGAAATGATAAAATTAATTGTTTCATACAAACATCTGCGTCAATGGTGCAAAAACAATTTATTCTTATGTTTTTGCTAGCTGGCGTCAAGTGATTTTGCCTTTGCGACCAGTGCAGGCCAAGATCAGCCTGGTCTGCACTGTTCACTATTCAATCAGTAAATTTTCATTGAACACCCATTCGAATAATAAATGGTATTGCCTAAATTGAATGATGGACCAGTCTATTTTAGAAATTTAGCAGGCTAAGGGTTAAACGAGCATATCCTTTTGATCTCAATAATAAGAACAAACATATTCAATATTGCATTTTTTCTTACACAATAAATTTATAGACAGGTCTATAAATTATTCAATTCTGACAAATAAGTGCCTAAAACCTTCAAGAGACAATACTTGTGTTCTTTGTGGTCACAGGAATAATGAATAGTTCAAAGTAGCAACAAAACTGTCACAAAACTTAAGATTGTAAAATAATGTATTGTAACTGAAAGGGCTCTAAAATCAATTTTTAAGTTTTTGGGTCATGCTTTTCTACAATATAGAATCTAACATTTAGACCCATGTTATATTAACAAAGTGCCTTTTCTACTAGAATGTACTCCAACGGGCAATAAAACCTACTTCAAGGACTTTAATTTAACTCAATCATGCAAATATCTTAGCTTACTTTGTTGACTACGTCAAAATTTCTCCCGTTTAAGTACGAGTACTTAAAAATGTCGTCATTCAGGAATAGGGTAACGCTTAAATGCTTGAATAATTCAAACAAAAATACTATTTTCTTGACTCATATATATGTAACTGCGCTTGTTTTTTTAACTTGCTTTATCATGTTAATGAGTGTCTGTCGAAGGAGTGTGACCTGTAATGATAAATTCATACAAAATATGGAAGATATGTGATGAAGCATGATGTATTTATATATAATTACATAATATGGACATTTTTTGAAGGAGCATGATGTATTCATATAATTATAATATGGAAAAGTATGTAACTGAGCAATTGACCTCTTTATATTGTCGTTGTTCTCGTTGACTGAAGGCTTCACTGGAATTATGTTAGCATGCTATTTTTTATATTCTGCACACGTCGAGGTCACCGTCCTCAAATACAACTTACTTATAAGTTTTTACCTTTCTGACATGATGTTTGAGACAGTATGCATACACTGTGGTATATACATTTACAAAGTTTATAAAGGTTATATAGTTATGGCATATTCAGTCACTTGCAATATCTATAAACAAGGACAAATGTCAAACAGGAAAAGTCCCTTTTTAAGAACACAGGCCCCTTAAAGCGACGTACTGTAGTAACGTATGTACGGAAGTGAACATTAGTATGCTATACAAAAATACATATACCATGTGAATCATTTACAAAACGAAATAAAAGCCCACCCGCTTAGCTCAATAGGTAGAGCGCAGATCTCTACGGATCTCTGGGTCGTGAGTTCGAGCCCGGTACTTGACGTTTAGTCGAAAGACAACTGGTCTAATTAAAATTTTGCCTACTGGTTTCTGGTCGAATACGTCAACTGGTCTAATAAGACAATTGGTCTTATTATTTCTTTATAGATGCGATATTTCGTCGATTTCTTTTTTCTGTTCAAAAGATAATCAGATTCCACTAATTGTCGCAGATCGATTTTGTTTACCGTATAATGAGGTGCGATTGATTATGAGCTTGTATCGCCGAACGATATTCGTCCCATTTTGACCAATTATGCTTGTACTGTTGAACGATGTTCACCTATTTTGGCCAGTGTTATAGATTTGCTTTTGGTGAGTATATTATGTTTTTCAGAGAATTAGAGCCGTTTTTAGCTCGGCTATTCAAAGAAAGTAGAGCTATTGGACTCACCCGTGCATCGGCGTCAGCGTCCGCGTCTGCGTCGGCGTAGGCGTCCCGATTTGGTTAAGTTTTTGTATGCAAGCTGGTATCTCAGTATCCACTAGTGGGAATGAATTGAAACTTCACACACTTGTTCGCTGTCATGATATGACATGTAGTGCAAAGGTTCAATAACTCTACTTTGCATTTTTACAAAATTATGCCCCTTTTTCAACAATTTTTTGGTTAAATTCTTTTGTGTAAGCTGGTATCACAGTACCCACCAATGGGAATGGATTGAAACTTCACACACTTGTCCACTGTCATGAGCTGATAAGCACTGTGCAGGTTCCATAACCCTGTTTTTGCATTCTGCAAAATTATGTCTCTTTTTCGACTTTTGTATGCATTCAATTGACAAGGCTGTTGAATAGTCGAGCGTTGCTGTCCTCCGACAGCTTTTCTTTTTTCGGGTCGTTTTATTAGTTTCGATACCCATCATGACAACAAAGCCGGAATTTTTTCTAACTTCAAGGGGTGGAAAAAAAAGCAAGTTTCAATGGATTTTCCTACTGCAGAGATCGGGTGGAGACAAAAACAGGCAAAACATACTGGAGATGTGTTGAAAGAGTCTTTTGCACGGAACGAAATTTACAATAAGTGTGCTACAGCCATGTATGGTATGGTGAAGGGACATTTAGTGTGGTTCCCCATACAATGATCGATTTTGTGAGCAACTCGTAACTGTTCATAATTATAAATCAAACGCAGCATGCCAATTAAAGCTCAATTAAAGTGAAAGAAGTATGGTACATTGATGTGTCTATTTTCGACCAGTTTTCGACCAATTTCGACGAAAAAATGGTTAGGTTAACTGCCCGCCGTTACATAACTGAAATACTGTTGAAAAACGGCGTTAAACCCAAAAACAAACAATAAAACGAAATAACAGAACAAACTGTGACACCAAGAACAATGGCGACCCCTCCTGTCATTCAACGTGACGGATGAACCTCAGATATTATGCATACATGTTTCAATGTGTATGATTATCAAGTAGAGTATGGGAAACAACGTGATGGTCTTACAACATATTATACTCCTGTTGACCTTCTTGAAGACAGGATGGCATATTTTTGTGACAATGCATACCATATTCATGTACAAATGAATAACAAAGGGGTAAACGTGTCAGAGATATAATCCAGCAAGAAAGTGCCTGTTACTTGTTATGACCTTGACCTTGAAAGAACAAACGCTGCGCTATCGTGATACATATTTTACCGAGTATGTTCATATTCCAAATGCGGTACACTACATGTATATACCACCGTCACATTTCAAAATTTGAAATGTACTTACCCCGACGGCGGAGCAATTAAGAGGACATAGCTCGCGAAATTATATCAGATAGGTGTATTTTGTATAAAGACATTGCCTCATTTCTTTAAACATAAGTATGAAGGTTAAAAGCACTGCAATGCATGCAAATGTGAATACAATTATAAAAATCAAATATATTCTAATAGTTTTTATAATACCGCGTATTTATAAGCATTTGACTTATTGCATTGATGAAATATTTATGATCAAAACAAATTCAACACTAGTTGGACCTCTAGGACAGAAATGTCAATGTGAAATATCTTTTTCAGATATTATATTAATCTCATTTGGTAAGAGTTTACCCTCTGGAAGCCTTTCTTATCCTATACAAATAACTTTGTGAACAGGGTTGATTTTGTGACCAACACGTGTTCAGACTGTTACGATGACAGCAATAGTATATCCTCATTTTCACCCTACATGTTCTTTAGAATACAATGGTACTGCCAGTGACACGTGACCCTGCATTCGTCATATGTCTTTGAATAACTGTCATTCGCTTTTAACATCACACTAGGAACGGTTTTGCCCTTCCTGGATACTTTCTGTTTTTTTTCCTATCATATATTTTATATTTCAAATGTCTGCAACACATGATTATTATAATTATAAACAATGTGAATGAATGAGAAAGGAAAAATGTCAAATATAAGATATAAATCGTTGTTAATTAAATTTCCATTATTACAAAAATCATATATAATATTTAAAGCTTGTAATGTGCGGATTGGTCTCCACACAATTTTAATTAACTTTAGCCTGCTGACGGCAAGTGATTCTGCCTTGGCGACCAGTGCAGACCAAGATCAGCCTGCACATCCGTGCAGTCTGATCATAGTCTGCACTGTTCGCTTTCAGTCAGTAAGTTTTCAGTGAATACCCCTTTAATAAACAAGTGGTACTGCTCAAATTGAATGATGGACCAATCCATTTTAGAAATTCAGCAGGGTAAAGGTTAAAACGTCTATTTATTTCATACTAAAATGGAAACAAGTGGACCACGATTTATTTCATTTGAAAATGCAATTCGTTTCATCGATGAACAACATTTGATCGAAAGATATTCCACGGAATCAGTTTATATCTACTGTTATTCTGACAGAGATGATTAGTTCATTATCTTGTTGTAACTACTACAACATGTCGCTGAAAATTTACATAAATTAGCAAATGAATAATTAAGACAAACATTGTATACATTGTTTACTTATTACGCATTCGGAAGTGAATATCATCGTGTGTGTACAATTTGATAACTAGTGCGCTAGTGGCAAGTTTATTTTGGATTAGTGAACGTATTTGCAATAAGATATATTTTTAAAACCAAAGCTGAAGTTTTTGTTTAGTTGAAATTAAAAACAATATCTGATGATGGAATAATTCGTGATCTTCTTCACTTAAACCTTAAAAACATGTATGAAACAAATCTGGAGATAAAATGGACGATACATTTTACGTCATCTTTCGTTCTCTTTTTAAATTGATGAGCATGACATGAAATATGTTTTAGCCTACTTTTATATAAATATAGCACCTGTGTATTCATTTGGGCGTATATAACCGCTTCTAGCGAGGACAGACAAAGACATACATTAGTTTAAATCAATAGGTAGAGTTGTTGTTATAGTTAAAAAAAAACTGTTACGTTGCGTATGTCATCGGTGTATTAGTTTTAAAACAAATATTCATTTCACAAAACAAATTTCATTAAATTAAATTTTATACCGAAGATACAGTCGGAAAACATAAAACTGTCACAATTAAAATAATTATTGGTTTATTTAAATGACTGTCATGGTAATGATGAGACATTCTCATTTCGTTGATTCTTTTCGTCTGCATCCCCAGCTTTTATTATATTTGACTGGCTTATCATAGTAGGTTGTCCCCCTTGAAAATTATCCAATAATCAATATTGGTTTTCCTGTTGATATTACTTTGAGCAATAGATTATATAGGGAATTTATTTTCAATGATTAATTTCAAATATGTCTTTTGGTTTGTGAATATTTTACCAGATATGACAGTAAACTTCAATTTCTTCTCTTCAATTAAATGTGAAAATATTTATTCTAACTGAACATCTTCTTGCTTCCAATTTTGTTTTAAAAGTATAACCATCGCTTATATTGAACATATAGTGAAACACACTAAACTTTTCAATTTCTTTTACTTTAGAGGCAAATAAATCATATTTTCCAAAGCATGACAATTTATTATCACATATGTAGGTATTCTTGACTTTATAAACAATACAATAATATAATTATAAGTGTAATAGGGTAAAGGCTTCTTGCTTCCATTTAACTTCAAAGTGTATCAAGAAATAAAAAAAAACTTGTGGAATTCTTAAAGTTGTGATGAAACTTAAACCGTGTTAATTTACTGAAACTGCATATACCATCAACTGACGTACGACTCAATATAGTCTTTTGAAATAATAACGTTCATGAACTATGTAAAGCGCCTTTGAACGTGAAATTGATCATGAAAAGGGCGCTATATAAATCTGGTATAATAATAATAGTTGTTTAGTCGAAAATAAAAAAGAAATAGAAAAAAAAAATGAAAATAAAAGAATAGAACAGAGCTTTCATTTTTCACCAAACTGTTTATGAGAACAATACGAATCGACATAAATAACATTATTTCTAAATATCTTTTGAATATTGAAACATTCGACGACAGGAGAAAAACTACTTCAAAGAATAATTTTCTTATGAAATAGTGTAATTTGCAAGTTAAGCGGTGAGGGGGGGGGGGGGGGATGTGTACATTTATTTAAAAGACACGGCAACATGGTTTCCACGATGTGCAAAGAAAGGGTGAAATTAACAGACGCGCAATATTATGTCTATTTTAGAAATGAAATCCAAGCTTGAGAAAAAAAAAATCGGCATGCTTTCCATGTGTTTGCACGGTAGAATTATCTCTTTAGTACGACCTACATTTTTTTGTCATGGTTTTATTCGTGGAAAGCATGCAAAATAGCCACCTTTACAGCTAAAGACTTGAGTTTTCACGATAAATTTGATTTCATGATTGAATTGTATAGTATGTACAAACGCATATCTGAATGGCATATTTGATTTATGTATATCATTGATTATACAAGTAACTTAGACACTATAAATAAGTAGACAGGGTGAATCAGAGCTAATTGTTTAAAAAAATGAGTTCGGATCTCTATGATACACATACACCAATGCTGAAAAATCAGAAACTTGATTCATAATTAAATAGATTCTTTCTTTTCTTGATTTCTATGGAATACCATGGATCAAGGGCAGTTAATAAAACATAAGTGTGCGTGTTTTAGTAACATGTATGTTTTTTAAGTTTGTTAAATTACTAGGGTTTTTTCTTAGTCATTGCCTGTCAAATACAGTATTGCTTAGTTTATTACTTTATTGCATCATGTTTTAAAAAGTAAACTTCTAGGCATGGAAGTTGAACAAAAGTACCGTTATATGGACAAGAACAATCAGACAAAATGGGAATACATGTATCTTCGTACAAGTTTCGTTTTTCTCGAGGAAAACTATTATACATGTGTTTGTGTGAAAGCTCGTTTATGAAATAATTTTCGGATATCAATGTTTAGCGGGTTACAAAGTTTCAAAAGAAAAGAAATTTATTTAAATGTTTTCATTTTTTGTTACATGACAACACGAATTTCGCAATATCATAAGCTAACATAATGGTTCTTACAGAAATGTTTTATATCTTTACAAGAATAATATTTCTATATGAATCTATTAAACAACATGATTTATATCAAAAACTGGCTACATGTTTTGTTGCTTTCTATGGAGTAACATGCGAGCTCAATTTCCGTGTACTACTTAAAGCAGAATTTTAGATCGATGCAAAACCCATTTCAAAGAATTATTGACTTAGCTAATGTAAGGGAGGCAATCCAATTTGAAGGGAATTGCTTTAACACAGTCAATAATTAAGGGAGAGAATTCTTGCAAATTCTCGTTAAAAGCTGACCATAGTGTAGGTTATGTCAATTTGGACTCCATATCTAGACACACAGATTTCAGGGTATTGATTGCGTAAAGTTTATATGCACATAAATATTCTCATATTGTATCATAAAATCTATTTATTGAAGTGACTTATAGGCCCAACGTGGCCGGGTGTTGTTATTGTTATTAGTCAAATGTTTGTCATGTATATACACAATGTCACTATAATAAAATTTACTTACTTACTTACTTACTTACTTACTATATGCATTTGCGTTTCTTTATAAAACATTTTTAAATTTCTTTACCAGTCTATGAATGACAAATATTTTGCCAATATCCTGGTCACACTCATGTTCTTTACATAGATTTTGAACGTTTCTTTTCTGCTGTATCTGTTTAACCTTTAGTCGACTAAATTTCTAAAATGGACTGGTCCAGCATTCAATTCGGGCACACTATCTATTATTCCAACGGGTATCAAGGAAAATGTACTGACTGAATAGCGAACAGTGCAGACCATGATCAGCCTGCACGGATGTGCAGTTTGATCTTGGTCTATACTGGTCGCAAAGGCAGAATCAATTGCCGCCAGCAGGCTAAAGGTAATTCATACGATAAGAACACAACTAAATTAAAACTCCGTGTTCTTAATTTATAAGCAATATATATCTAAAAGTTATAGTAATTCCATGCGTAACTCTGACTGTCATCGCATTTGAGGTGAAACATTGTGTCAGTTATAGACAGGCACTGAGTTGATATTAAATCAGAGATACTTGTGGTTTGGACAGCTACGTCCCTGCCTTGATCTTAAATTTCACCAAATGCAACAAAGACCATTGAACAACTTCAAAACAGCTCACAAAATAACTTTTTTTAAAAACATAGAAATACCCAGTAGAAGATAAGAGATCAGTGGGTATTTCTATGATTTAAAAAAAAAAGTTGTCTACAGAGCGTGTTATTATGTTAAAAATCTTTGCCATCTTGTCAAAGTGTTGTATTGACTTGTCAAAACAGTGTCCTATTATGTTAAAATGCTATGTTTTAATGTCAAAGTGCGATGTTATCATGTCAATATGTGGTGTTAACTTGTCGAAACAGTGTCTTATTATCTTAAGTGCTATGTTATTATGTCAAAGTACCATGTGATATTGTCTACAGTGCGTGTTATTATGTTAAAACTTTATGTTATCATGTCAAAGTACCGTTTGATCTTGTCTACCGAGCGTGCTATTATGTTAAAAAGCTATGTTGTATTGTCAAAGTGTGATATTAACTTGTCAAAACAGAAACTTGTTTTATTATGTTAATACATTATATTATTATGTCAAAGAGTGATGTTAACTTGTCCGAATAGTGTCTTTTTATGTCAAAACAGTGTCTTATTATGTTAAATGCTATGTTATTATGTCAAAATACCATGTGATCTTGTCTACCGAGCAAACTATTATGTTAAAAAGCTATGTCATCTTGTCAAAGTGTTGTATTAACTTGTCAAAACTGTGCCTTATTATGTTAATATGCTATGTATTCATGTCAAAGAGTGATGTTAACATGTCCAAATAGTCTCTTATTATGTTACCTAGTCATGTTATTATGTCAAAATGTGGTGTTAACTTTTCAAAACAGTTTCTTATTATGTGTCAAAGCTACGTTATCTTATTAAAGTATTATTTGATCATGTTTAGCTTTTTTCAACATAATAACACGCTCTATAGACAAGATCACACTGTACTTTGACTCACTAACATAGCGTTTTGACATAATAAGACACTATTTGGACAAGTTAACATCTCACTTTGACATGATATCATAGCTTTTTAACATAATAAGACACTGTTTGGACAGGTTAAAACCACATATTGTGTTGTGTTGGGTTTAACGTCCACCGACACAAGCTTTTAAAACCACACATTTAGAAGATAACATGACTAGTTAACATAATAAGACACTATTTTGACAAGTTAACACCATACTTTGACATGATAACATAGCATTTTAACACAATAAGACACTGTTTTGACAAGTTAAGACCACATTCTGACATGATAATATGAAATGTTCTGACATAAGACAGCTGCGGCGTTCCATACACAGAGGGTTTCTATTTGTTAAAGCAAAACCGGCCCTTAGACAAAAGCTAACGTATTGTTTTAGTGCGTGAACGTCTGCTAGTTATTGACTCAGTGTTGTTATATTTTGTGTTCCTTTGTGGTCGTGGAAACCATTCAACATGTCTATGCAAGGGAACGAGAACTCTGATAAAGCACATATGAGCCGCACCATGAGAAAACCAACATAGTGCATTTGCGACCAGCATGGATCCAGACCAGCCTATGCATCAGTGCAGTCTGGTCAGGATCCACGCTGTTCGCTTTCAAAGCCTATTGCAATTAGAGAAACCGTTAGCGGACAGCATGGGTCCTGACCAGACTGCGCTGATGCGCAGGCTGATCCGGATCCATGCTGGCCGCAAATGCACTATGTTGGTTTTCTCATGATGCGGCTCATATCATAACCTGTCATAATAACAGCAGTCCTAAAGTGCCGTTTAGCGGCTGTAAAATGTCTCTTGGTACTTTTCTTATTCTTTTGAGTCATGGATCCCAGTTCGATGTAACTGTGTAGTGGAATTCCGCCGATGTAAGTATGGTGTGTGTTACACAGTGCATAACCTCTCATGTTCAGACAGAACCAAACCATGTCCGCTTTTATCTTGTGTGCTTGGTTGCGTTCTACGCTTCTAAAGGACCTCCTTATAGATTATAAGATTCTTTCACTGGTTGTAGGTGCAGATGGGAATTTCCGACCTTGAGAGTAACTGTTTAGGCGGTTACTAGGCTCCTGCCGAGTTACCGCCTAAACAGTTACCCGGCAGCCGGATATTCCTTTATGCACCTATTACCAGTGACAGAATCTTTTTCTTGCATACCGATTTCAAATAATAATAACAATAATAAAATCAGTCGAACGGCTTTCTTTTTAGAACTATTTCTTATAGCAGCGAATTTAAACAAAGCGCAGGAAACCAACGTCCGTAAAGAGGAAAGATGTCATGACGTTTCAAAGACAAATAACAATGTTTAGTTCCTGTTTTGTTTTATCAGTTGCAGCGTAACGTTATGATTTTTTATGATAAAATTACGTGTTTTTGAATCGAGAAATATACTATCAGAAACAAAGAGGAACTGTCAAGGTATTGGTTTTTTATTCCTTTTTATAAAAAATAAAATATAAATTACTACATAAATCTTCTACATTTATGTAGTTCGTAGTACGTCATTTACAGCACGAGAGTCAACGAGGTGTAATATGGATTTTTCCAGCACCGGTAAAATATCGGAAATCCCCGTCTGGTATGCAAGAATTCTTTACATATGTTGTAGAGATATTACCTGAAATTTTAAATTATGAAAAGCAATTTAAAAAAATAACTTTGGTTGTTTAAATATAACATTTAAGACGGAATATAATACATAAGTTTTGATTTGATCATTCTGAAGCATTTTGTTTAAGATTTTTTAAAACTTTTTATCAGTTTCCATGTATCCTCTCGTGCAGATAGTCCTACCTATCAAGTCATTGATCAATATTTAATCCCCAATTATACCTGGATTGTTGCGGGAAGAACTTAACGCAATGGAAAAAACTGTTAGTATATGATTATTATTGTATGACCTCAGAAAATGTTTTAAGTGTAATAAAATTAATTTAAATCCACGATTTAAGCTGAGATTTAGATATAATGTTATTTCTACCATATTACATATCATATATAAAAAAAACAAGAAAGAACTCTTCAGCATTTACAATGAAATTTGACATTACAATGATATGACTTATAACTAAGTTTTTAACCATACAGTTATACAGTTACTTCATTCTTCCTAATAATTGGTGTCATACAGGTGTACAGGTTAATGCAGGGAAGGATTATTATGTGTGTCATTAACTGATCTCTAGTACTATGTCTATATGTTGTTTTAATTCTGTACAATGGAATTTATAATATTTCATGTATTTATATTTTAAATGTTTATGTAGAAATCAGTAAATTATTGCCTTAAATGCTTGTACATTCACGCAAATTAACATTAAATTTGTGTTACTAATTAAGATTGAGTGTAAGTAGAATCTTTATTTTTCATGGCCTTTATTTCATAAGTATACTTTTAAATATGTAAAACAAGATTGAACAAAACTTTTGAACAAATTAACTGTGATAAATGAAGATGAACAATTGGTCTACTCTCTTTTTGCGCATGTAATTTTTATGGATAGAGTAATTGCTTTTTAGTCATCAAACATTTTTAAGTCACAAATGTGCACACCTTGTGACACCTTCCATATCCGATATAGTTAAAACCTGGAGTAATAAACGCAGGATGCTAAGTTATACATTATAATGCACATCAGTGAGCGGTTTGGATCACAAGTAAACAGCTTAAGTTCAACATTTGCTACGGACTGTGAAAACTGTTAAAAAGAAGATTTAAAATGTCTTCCAGTGCCAAGAAAGTTAAAAAGGGTTAGTTTTCCTTATGTTGTATTGATTAACATATCTGTTTAATTTATATTTTGCAAGATGTTTTCTTTTAAAGTTTGCATTTTATTTTTGAATTCCAATTTTTAAATCTTGATATTGAATTAAATGATTAAAAATATAAATGTTTTTTTTTTAATGAATTAGATTAAACTTTAATGTTTTGAATGATCTGTCGGAGTTAAAGAGTGTTCAGACTTTAATAGAAATAAAATGAATTAAAAAATGTAACAATACTTTGTCAATATACCGAAGAGGACTAAAGATCATATATTAAGTATATTAGGGAGTTTCTGATAGTGCTGATTTTCTTCACATTATTTAGATTAGAACCATTGCGTGTTATAACTATTTAGAGTGGCGTATTGGTTGCGCGGCTGCTAGTCACGCAGGCTTCATGAGTTCAATACACCGTCGACGCCATTTTTTTTTATATATTTTTTTTATTTCACAATAATAATGATTTTTTGATATAATATTTTTTTCTGATTATTGTCATGTACAAATATTAATTTCATTTCAATGCAAAATACAATTCAAAATGTTTCATCGGCGGTGTCTGTAATTTCGCCAGCCGTGTCAGTGGATTCTTGAAGTCAGCGTCCACAGTTATAATAAAAATAACTTTTTTTTTCTTGACAAGCATTAGATACGATTAAAACACACTTTATTTGCGCATGCGTATAGAATATTGATTATGTATTCCATAAGATACTTTATATTACTTGTTTGAAACTAAAGGTAGTATGTTTGAAACTAAAGGTAGTATTCATTGTTATTTATTTTATCTGTTTCTCTCAAAAGAATAGAAAGATTTCACATAGAGCTAGGCTATAGATGAAAAATTTATAATAAAATTAGACAGCAACTATTTCACTCACAAATTATACATATTGCTATGTAGGTGACTGTCGATGCTATTAAGGCGATATAATTAATGTTACTTAAAATTAATCATTGTCTCATATTAAACGCATTGAATCAACCTTATATGTATATATTACATAAATAATAGACCGTTCCACCATTAAAAGTACAAAATCATTGCTGACCTCGAAACTAATTTTTATGGAGATTAAGACAGATATTTGTTACATGGTAACAAGTTTAAATTCCACAATTGATTTTATTATATTAATTTGTACTATCGTCAACTTACGTCATCATGTCCGTCATTGGTAAAACCTTGGCTACGAGAGGTCATTCTTATGCAACAATAATTATTATACCTCATATAAATGGCCAATGCAAATTTCCCATTAGTTTAACTTGAATAATATATCATATTCCATAGTGATTTTGTATCTCATGCGCAAAATCGTTATATCGAATTCTGTGCATGTGATATGATCCGTAATTTCATATCAATTAACATAACATAAAATAACATAACACAATTTTATTAGCATCAAATGTCATAATACAACCTCATATAATATAAAAATACAATAAACCTGTAATGAAGACATGAATTTCCATAGAAGAACAATAATTCACATGGTAAAAACATTGTGAAACGAGATGTTTTATTGAAAATTGTATTCTGGGTGGGAAAACTTGACAATGATAGTGATTGCACGATAAACAGTGCTAGAGATGGCACGATAAACAGTGCTAGATATTGCACGATAAACAATGCTTGATCCTGTACGGTAAACAATGTTTGAGATTGCACGGTAAACAATGTTAGAGATTGTACGGTAAACAATGTTAGAGATTGTACTAGAGATTGATAGGTAAACTAAGTTAGACAATGTACGGTAAACAATGCTAGAAACTGTACTAGAGGTTGTTAGATAAACAATTCTAGAGATTGTACTGTTAACAATGTTAGACAATGTACTGTAAACGATGCTAGACAGTGTACGGTAAACAGTGCTAGAGATTGCGCAATAAACAGTGCTAGACATTTCACGATAAACAATGCTAGATATTGTATGGTAAGCAATGTTTGAGATTGTACGGTAAACAATATTAGGGATTGTACAGTAAACAATTCTAGAGATTGTACGGTAAACAATGCTAGAGATTGTATTAGAGATTGTTCGGTAAACAATGCTAGAGATTACGGTAAACAGTGTTAGACAATGTACGATAAACAATATGGAAAACTAGAGATTGTACGGTAAACACTGCTAGATATTGTACAGTTAACAATGTTAGACAGTGTATAGTAAACAATGATAGTGTGTACGGTAAACAATGCTATAGATTACACGGTAAACAATGTTAGAGATTGCACGGTAAACAATGTTGGAGATTGCACGGTAAACAATGCTAGAGATTGTACAGTAAACAATGTTAGATAATTATTGTAAAGTAACCAATGTTAGAGATGGTACGGTAAATAATGCTAGAGATTGTACGGTAAACAATGTTAGATATTGTACGGTAATTAATTAACATCGTTTGTATTACGTTGCTGAAAAGCAAAATATATATATATATATATATATATATATATATATATATATATATATATATATATATATATATATATATATATATATATATATAATTTTTTTCTGGAGTCACGTGTTAATAATTCAACAATTTTTTTCATGTTTGGCCATCTACAATAATAAGGATTAAAAAATCGCGTTCTTAGATTTCTGTATTTCGGACAGACTAGTAAGAAATGCTATTAATTTTCTACCATCCCAATATTACAATGATAACATAACACGGCCTGTAAACACTGGCTCCCTCTCTTTAAGGAGGTGAGTCGAATAAAGTGCCAATGATACTTCCGAGGCGGATTATACGAGAAATGTAAACAAAGAAAGAGGGTAAGCTGATTATCTACTTTCTATAAGAAATTGAAGACCTTATTTGTAAAAACAGGCGATGTAGTTCCACTCAGAAATGGTTATACTTCTTATGTATGCAGGTTGTTTGCAGAGAGAAAGCATTTAGTGACGTGAAAACTTTTGGAAGTGGACAATAGAATATATCTATAAAAATACTATCGGTAGTTTATATAATTTTCGCGCATTATAGCAGTCCGCGTTAAACCAAGTATTAGTATTTGACTTGTATGTTTTACCGAAAGCTTAAGCGTTGTAAGCATTTTTCGGCGACGCCGTCTAAATTCGTTTTCGTTACCTATGCCACGTGACTTCAGTTTGCAAATCAAACTACTTGATAACGCATTATAGATAATTTATCAAAATGGAAGATTTATGCAACACTCTGCCTGATTGGACGAGAGTGTCAATTTCTTTCACTCTGTTGATTGTGCTACGCTGAGTGAAATGTAGACAAAGCGTTTATCCTAAACGACGTTGTTCACAGTTTTAAAGCTAACTTTGGCTCAGTATATTTAGCAAGAATATTGATATATCTCAAAATGATAAGTAAGCTTAATAAATATGATAAAAAACCTGTTCAAATACCAGAAAGAGCTGAATACGGTCTGCGTATCACATGAATAAGGGTGTGATAAGAGTCTTTTATGTAGAGAAGTGCTTTTTAAAAGATTTTCCTTGTTACAATTGTCGTCTGTATATGAAAAGGTTTCTTGCTTTTGTGACTTATTCAGATTGCATATTAAAATGAGTACTTGTTTGCTTTGGTATATTTGTTTTAAATTATTTAACTGATTTATTATATATGAATATTTTTCTTTAGTATGGTATGCAAATATTGAGCTCAGTTGAAATCTGTTTCATTATATATATGCTATATAATAACTGAATCTCATTACACTGAAATGAAGGTACGCTGCATACAGTTTACCTATGTGATATGACTACGGTCAAACTTTGCTTATGAAACAGAAATATTGAAATAATAACAATTGTATGTTTTGCTTGACCTTCACTTTTTAATAGGTTTGACGTCATTGTCCAAAGATTCATGAATAGCGAATATGCATTTGTTAAAGCGGGATCAGTTGGCCTATTTTAGAAATAAATAAAAATAATAAATAAAAAAATCCTTTAATTGATTTTTTCTCATGTATTCTAATCAAACTTGATTTGTAGCATCTTTATTAGGCCCACAGCCAACTTTGTTCAGCTGGGACATTTGACCCCTTTTAGGGGCTGCTAGAGCTAAAACTAGAAATGCCTTTATACAGCGTCTCATGAACAGCTTGGTGGATCTTTGTCATACTTGGTCTGGAGCATCAATATAAGGTCCTCTTCCAAATTTATTTATATAGCGACTTGGGCCCTATTAGGGACCACTATAGCTAAAAGTAGATATGCCGTTCTTCGCATTAACCACTAAAATGTAATGGATTTTTATCAAACTCGATGTGTAACAATATCGTAAGGTCTCCTGCTATTTTGTTACAAATGGGGATAGGGACCAATTTAGGTAAAAATATAGACACGTTTAATGACCTCTTCTCATGAACCGCTTCATGAATCTTCATCAAACTACTGCTGTAATTATTCGTCTAAGGATAAACGAAACAAAATTGCAACCCTACGAAACCTTTGCGAAAAATTAAAAGAGAACCATTTAAATTGTTAAAGTGCGGTGTTTAGTTTTGCAATTTGAAAAATGTTAGATGAAAGATGAATGTTAGATGAAAAATTCATAAACTTTTTCCTTATTACAATTCGCCGACCATCATTTTTAAAGATATTTCTTGTTTTATATAAAATCAACAAAATGTTCGACTATATTATCAATATTATTGTCTGTATTCTCTATCTGAGATGCAAATGATAATAATTCCTGTTCGTTATTCGCTATTGAACGTACGAATAAATACATTAATAGACACATCCCACTTTAGACACTTTTCAATCTTCAAAGATTAGTTTTGGTTTCGCGACTTTGTACTTGTATATTTCGCGATTAAATCAATGTGTATACCCGAGTGGTCAGAAAAATGATTTTGTTCAAAATATGAAATATACTTAAAGTCATCTTTATCTAAAAGAAAATAATCGGCAGTACTTGACCCATTTAATAAATGGAAAGAAAATTCTTCGCTTTTATCCGTTGCCATATCAGAAGAGATGAACTTTTGCAAAGATCGAGCAGACGACGATCATTCGCGACTATGACGTGATCATTATTAACACGTGCGGGAATGTCAACGAAGTTTAACAGGTCATAGTGTAATATATCTGAGAGATTAGACGTTCTAGAGTTCAAATCCCCTTAACCAAAGAGTTTTCCCATTGACGTCAGATTCAGTTTGCTCAAAAAAATCAAATTCGCGTTGTTTAATAACAACAGAGTTAGTGGGTAAAATATAGGCATAACATAAAAAGACATCTTCATTAAAACTAAACATATTGTTGATAACTGTATCCACAAAATTCCATGCTGATTTTGTTCTATGGCTTTTTTTTCTTTAAGAGAGTGTTTATAATATAGCGAAAGTCCGCCGCTATACCGTCCTCTATTAGTGTTCTGTGCTTTATTACCAAACATGTGAACACCTATATATCCCTGAATATTTTTGTGTCCTCTTCGTATGATATTTTTTGCGAAACCTTTTCGTGGTCTTTGTAATCCTGGAATTTTACAACAATACCCCGCGGCTTTCTTGTGCGATCTGATCCCAGCAACAGCGCTAGTTTGTTTTTCTGCGCATGTGATATTATTTTTCATAATTGATCTACTGCTGAGAGATTGATACTTTCGCATTGATTAAAAGACTGGGACGATCAGTTTTGAAGAGGCGCTTATATATATTATAGGATTAAATTACTTTTTCTGGTGTTCATGCATGTCTTAACCCTACCATTTTTTTCTGGGTATTTTTTTGTAAGATTTGCTCTCTGTGCCAAAAATTTCGAAAACAACTTTATTTAAAGTTATCGCCGTTTTCGAATGTTACAGCTGTCGATTTCGGCATAGGTGCAACGTTGAAATGAAAGATGATATGAAAACTGTTCACCGCGAGAGATATGCATATCTAACGAGGCGCCAGCTGAGGTCTAAATTCATATTTCGAGGGGTGACATTTTTCATATCACCCTCTCAGGAATGCAATATTTATATAATGTCTTTGAGAAACAATATGTTTGGCAAAATATTTTTAATGCCTGCTGCAGAAAAGGCAATAAGGCAGCATGCATTTACTAAGTGTTTGACATTTGTTGTTCCCAGCAATGTCAGAGTAGATAATAAAGTCTGCGAAAGAGATATTTTGGAAATATAGAACGCAACCATGCAACATAATAGCAAACTCGGTTTCAGAGTCTGTTCATGAGAGGTAATGAAATGTGCAACACCCCTCACGACCCCTAGCACCGGCTTGATCGGAATCCAATTATAGTATAAATGAATGTACTCTGTGATCCCAAAGGACCAGAAAATATAACAGAGTCCAAGTACAGGAAGACTTTTTACAGCCGCCACCACACAGCACTCAAAGACTGATGTTGTGATAGGTAATAAAATCTGTGAAATGATCCTGTAGAAACATTCAACGCAACCAAGGAACATTATAGCAGACAGATTAGTATACCTCGATAACGTTACGGCAACGTCAGATACTCAGCCGTGCATTGTTTCATGCATAGGCAGGTACCTGGATAAAACCAACCATGTTCCAAAAGCCAGGTGGATGGCTTCCTCTCATAAAATAATTTTGCACCACTAGAGAGGTTTCGAACCCACATCGGTGATGGGTAAGTCATTTAAAGTAAGTGACTTTAACCATCCGGCCGCGAGCCCCCTTAAAGTTTGCCATTTATTGATAAGAGCTGAATGACTGGACAAGCACCTATGCAAATTGCCCCTAAAAGATTTATTTGATATGTATCTGCAAGCAAAAAAACATACTTTAACAAATAAATTAACAACTTTTTTAGATATAAGCTCGGTTTTCATTTCAGCGGTCTTGAGACGCCTCAGTGTTTTTAGCGGAATAGGTCTAAGTGGTATAGATCGGCAGACGAGTTGGCCGGCTGTATCTCCATCCTCCTCAAGATTTGACCAATGGAGATATGAGCAACCAGTTGATATTACTAATCCTCTTGCAATTAGACGGACTTTAGATCGAAGGGTAACATTTGACTCAGTTTGGCACAGTAGACACAAAACTGAGGACGATTTTGCTGAAATTACAGGTGAGCACTTTTATACTATTTTTAAAAAGGAAAGAAGCTCCTCTCAGATAAGGCAAGCGGTTGTTTTAAGCTCACTTACCGATATAAAAATCTCAAAGGATTAACTCCACAAATAGAATGCCATGTACTGATGGTATATCACTACCTGATTACGTAAGATTCTGGGTCATGTTCTTTCTCCTATCCAATAAAATCAGTAAGAAGAACTTTGGAAGAAAATGAAACTGTTATTAAGGTAAGACAACTCTCCCGCCGCTAGCAGTGGCTATAGCGGAACACTGTCATACAGATCCCAAAGGACCGGAAAACATGAAAACACTTAGTCCAAGTACGGCCAGGCTTTTTATCGCCGCCACTTTTACTCGAAGGCAGTTGTTGTGATAGTTGGTAAGATCTATAAGAAGAACATAGCAGACAACCAAGCAAAATAATAGCAGCCTCGGTTTGAACGAGTATAATGAAGCGTGCATCAACCCGCACGCTGTTTAGCATCGATCCGTGCTGGACTCTTTTATTCTTGCCTACCTAGCGGGGAAAGTATACATTTATCCGAGCACGCGCCGGGGATAGATATTCCTGTCTTTCCCTAGGGAAAAACTTTGTCTAAAATAGCGTGCACTAAGGTGACGTCACATAGTACTGGTAACATTGTGACGTCATAAACTTTATAAATAATGTCGGGAAATACCCAAATCTATTTGTCTCCACGATCTATTTTGAACACGATAGGCAAGAAAAATGATCTAACATGTCTGCCTGTGTAAGACAGCTGTTTTCCCTACCCTCGGGACAGCATGGACAAAATAAACCTCGCTCACGCTCGGTTTTCCATTCC
Source organism: Mercenaria mercenaria (assembly GCF_021730395.1). Taxonomy (NCBI): domain Eukaryota; kingdom Metazoa; phylum Mollusca; class Bivalvia; order Venerida; family Veneridae; genus Mercenaria; species Mercenaria mercenaria. Next base: position 34,391,047 of record NC_069374.1, read on the forward strand.
ACACTGTCCCTCGGGTAGGGAAAACCCCGTCTTACACAGGCAGGCATGTAAGATCCTTATATACAAATACTTTGAATGACAACAGTGACCCCGAGTACAAAGAGTCTTGGGTCACATCAGCAGTAAAGAAAACCTGTTGTGTTAGTTTATAAAATCTTTAAAAAGATGCGTTGGAAGTATGAAAACCGCTCGTTTGTTGTTCTGTCCATTTACAGTTGGACACTTTGCTTTCATTTAATTGTGTCTGGTGGGAGAGATGATTATCTATACGTCTTAAAAAGTAAGACAACTGAGCTGTTTTGATTTCTGTCTTCTGTCCTGGTTTGATGGACGTTTCTTTTGTTGCTGTGTACATACGAGTTTTCTTCTTTGTGTATATACATGTACAAGCATGTTGCCATCACGAGTGAATGGGATGCAACTAACTTTTATAAATGATTTTGGAACGTTAAGGGGATTAATGTGGGTGTTTTGCTGTCGAATATTTCCAGGCAATGCTCAACCTTGTTAATTAAACTTAGATTTGTCTCTGTTGACTTTATGTTTTACAACCTATATGCATTTTTTTGGGACTGGGAGTGGAACTTAGCGGTTGATACTGGAATTTAATCCTGTACCATATTTGATACTAATCCCCAATGATAACGTGATTCCCGCGCAAACGCGAGGACGCGTCCATTTCATGATAATAGATAAAATAACAATTCATATTGTTTGTGCAATAATTGACAAGTACACATCAGACTTTATTTCATTTTCAACTGTCCAATAAGTGTATTGCAACATCAAATCGGTTTGGTATGAATTCGAATCCTCATGACGATTTTTATCATTTTTTTCTGTTTTTCCTACCCGTTTTCAAATCTATTTCCGCATTCTTCGTTTATTTCTTTCATGGTTTGTATTTGCAAATATGTCTTTATGTAACATATGTTCATTATTCACTTTCTATGTATATGTTTAGTACATGCATTTAACTCGTATCATATAACTTTTCTCATCAGCCATATAGGCTTCAGATATTTCTCTGTCATTGTGTCACAGAGAAAAACGAAGGAATCATTTTTGTATGCAAAAGTAAAAAGAAAATTAACTGCCATCACTGAGTTTCGAACCAACATGGCAAAAGATCTGACTTCCCACTGAGCTAATTTGTAATTGGTACGAAAATTCGACATTTTTTACATTTTGACCAATTACAAAAATGTTGCATTCCCTATGCTTCGTTTCTATTTGAGCCGTGCCATGAGAAAACCAACATAGTGGCTTTGCGACTAGTATGGATCCAGACCAGCCTGCGTATCCGCGCAGTCTGGTCAGGATCCTTGCTGTTCGCTAACAGTTTCTCCAATTCCAATAGGCTTTAAAAGCAAACAGCATGGATCCTGACTAGACTGCACGGATGCGCAGGCTGGTCTGGATCCATGCTGGTCGCAAACCCACTATGTTGGTTTTCTCATGGCACGGCTCATTTATAGTTATGTTTGTTAACGTCACGTTATCGTTGGGGCATAGTACTCTGCCCCATCAGTAACGTGATGTTTACAAACATAACTACAGATAGAATCAAATAAAGCATAGGGAAATTCAACATTTTTGTAATTTGTCAAAATCTAAATATTTCTAGTTTTCGTACCAGTTACAAATTAGCTTAGAGATGAAGCACACTGTTTGTGTTCAACAGATCTTTTGCCGCGTAGGTAAGAAACAAACTCAGCGACGGCAGTTAATTTTCTTTTTGTTTTTTGCATCAAAACTTTAGATTCCTTCATTTTCTGTATGTCACAAAGACAATATGGCAGATGAGAAAAGTTTGGTATCATATCAAAGATATTAGTTAAACATATACTAGTAAATAGAAACTGAATAATGAACATATGTTGAACAGAGGCGTATAAACAAAAAGAAGCCATCAAATAAAGAAACAAAAATTACGAGAATAGAATTTATGACAAACAAGAAAAAAAAGCAAAAAAGAACAAAAATCTGAAAAACAAAATTAAACCTCATCTCACAAAAGATGATAGGTCATGGTAGATTTCTCGGAAGCACAGAGCACCAAAAACACAGCCTCAGAGCCACGCATTTGCAAAGTAGGCCCATAACTAAAAGAAGCTGTAATAGAAAAATATTACAGACGGGTTGCTTCAAAAGCGAGTTGATAGTTTGGTATTGACATCTGCATTTTACCTTTGCCAGCAGTTGAAATGAAACAACTACTGATATGTACTTGTGAAGTTATGTACAAACAATTTGACTTCTTATTTTATCAATTATCACGAAATGGACGTGTCCTCACGTTTGTGCGGGAATCACGCTGTCATTGGGGATTAGTTCTCAAGAAAGTAAAAACCGATTCTAATCAATGCGATCAAAGTTATCCTAACAATACTGTGTTTTTCTTCATTCATTTAGATGATGCAGATGCAAATAAAAAGACAGAAAGGAAGACACGCTGCTCGGAATTCAGTTTGTTGACTTCTTCCATTTCTGAAAATGACACACATAATCATAGTTATGTAAATACAATATTTAAAAATGCGGAATTAAACCACAATGATGTGTTTGTCTCAGCATTTGGGAAAAAAGGAACCAATGCCGGGGATTACCAAGACGCCAAACATATCACGTGTTTTTCAAATGGAGAACTTCTTATAACTGATTTGATAAATGACCGTTTACAAATTTGCAGCAACGTTACATCCTCTGTGACAATATTTTCGCCAGATGAAATAAAACAGCCCTGGGCAACTGCAGTTACCACGGATGGCAACATTGCTGTGACTTCATGCAAAGAAAGATGTGTAAAGTTGTTTAACATAAAAGGAGAATTTATCGACGAATTTGGTCAAAAATATTTTGTGCGCCCAACAGGACTTGCTGTCGACAACTATGGAAATTTTATTGTCTGTGACTCTGTCATTGATAAAGTCTCCATGTTCGACAAAAATGGAACATTTATTCGCTTTCTGGGAAATTCTTTTATACAGGAAGAATGTTTCAATTCACCACGTTATGTCTGTGTCTCTATAACTGGAGAAATTATTGTATCTGATTGCGGACATCATAAGATTAAAGTGTTTGACTCAGATGGAAATTTCATACGTTCGTTCGGTTCTTTTGGAAACGGCGATAGGCAGTTAAAATGTCCATACGGTGTAAGTACAAACAAATACGGTGATATCTTTGTATCCGACCATTATAACAGCCGGATATCAATGTTTTCGCGGGAGGGAGTATTCATCCGCCATGTTGTGACGTCAGAGCACGGTCTGGTTCATCCACAAGGACTGACGATCAGCCACGATCTATATATGTACATATCTCATGGCCACCTGAAGGCGAACGAAATTCTCGTGTATAAACTTTCAGATGCTTTAGATTATGAATATTCTAATATTATACATTATGTTTAGAAAAAGATACAATACGAAACGTTTAACGCCCTCAGATACCCTTGTCAATAAATGTCTTATTATTCAGATAACATTTTTGAATTTGTTCACTTTTTTAGAAAATCATGTTGAAAATAAAGTGTGAATATTCACCAAAATCGAGTGTTACTAATAATAATTCTTTTTTTCTACGGTCTGAACCCAATTTTAACAACTCACAAAATGCACATAAATATCTACAATTTGCAAACGGGTGAAGTTTCGTAACAAGAAGAGGAGTCAATGAAAGTTTGACGAGACACAGAACTTCCTTATATTGTCCTATCTTGGGATTAAATTAAATTTGACTATGTTACAACGAATAGTCAATTTCTTTACCTCTGTATCCCAACAGACATTTGCCCATTCTATAGAAACATAACTTTTACGTGCATTTCTTTACTTTTAAAATTGGACAGAGGTCGTAAAAGCACAGACAAGTCTTCTTTGCGTTATTTGATTTTGTTGAAATTTTGATATACTATAAACAACATATTTGTGAAAATGCATAAGAAATTTGATAAATACACTGTAAAAAATAAAAACAAATATGTTGCCCAAACAAAACATCGATGAGTGTGTGGGGGCGGGTGAGGCGGCGTTAGAATGTTCGATAACCATAATTGAGCCGCACCATGAGAAAACCAACATAGTGCGTTTGCGACCAGCATAGATCCACGGTTTCTCTAATTGCAATAGTCTTTGGAAGCGAACAACATTATGTTGGTTTTCTCATGGTGCGGCTAAAATTTTCAGATATGTAATTTAGGCATGTAATTACATATTTATCATATCCACACATCCTACGGTTTGATAACTTTATCATCAGCACAAATAAATCTATTATTAAGTTATATTTAATGACAATCTTAATGTATTTCAATTATTTATGAACATATGGTTTATTTCATTTAATAATTCAGCCACTGTACCACGAGGTAAGATAGGCCCAGGTAAGTTTGTCTTAGTAAAAACCTAACTGGCTGAACAAGAGCTCGATTACTGTTTTTTCAAATGATCACATTTGAAGTTAATAAATAGAGGATATTACATGAGTGTCTTTTCATATTGAATTTATTAAACGAGTTAAATAAAATAATAAAATGCGAGGCTGTGCCGAGCATTTTATTAATTTTATTCAACGAGTTTAATAAATTCAATGTGGAATGTCACAAATGTAATATTCTTTTTATCACATGTTAGCCTTTCTTGTCGAAACATTAAAAATTCGAATTTCTTTTACTATATAAACAAGTCAGTTTGATCACGTCTCTTATACTATAAATGACGTCGACGTCAAAGCTTTATTTCACTAGTGTATTATCATTTTTATTTAATGGCTTTATTACACTCCCGCGACGTCAAACATGTGATAAAAACGTTTATCTGATGCTTTTTACATCGTTGATATCCTTATATCCTGAAGAATATTTGACACACTGTATGTCAAAAAAAAACTCCTTGTTAATTAGCATGTACCAAACCAAAACACTCTTAGCAGACTATATATTTAGGTTCAGTCAATGTTGTGTCTTGCCAGTGTTTGTATGAAAATAGAAGTTGTCTTGAATTAAATTGTCGTCTAGAAAAGTGTCAAGACATAAATGACGCATGAGTAAGTGTGACATGTGTAATAACAGTGAAGCGAAATAATGTCACTATGCTGATGAGCTCAGTGATATAACGGAAACTGGTAATTGAGGAAACGTGTGGAAAAGAATTAAGTACCACTCGAAAGTGCTAAAGGTAACGAAATGTACAACACCCACACGCTCTCATGCATCAGTTTTAACGTAACTCTTTTATACAGATACATTTGAAGGGCTTCATGATTCCAACAGAAAATAAAAGAAATACAGAAAACAAACGGACACTTCTTCTCAGTTTGAAGACGTGCCATATTTACCAGAAGCTCAATTTTAATGGCTCAAAGTGTACACAGGCTGTGTCATTGCATTCAAATACCCGGCATATCCCACTAAGGTTTGATAAACCGGCAGTGATAGCGTAACGTCATTTATCCGGAAAACGTACAATAAAGCCCGGATTCGGCGTACGGAAATGGAAATCATTTTATGAATTGATTGCAACCTGTGAGTAAATTTATTACAATGGCACCGTTACTATTTTTCTAAAGTTAAAATATGATATTAAAACATCTGACACGTTAAATAATTCAAAACAATGTCTTAAAACTAGCGTGAAATGTGCGGTTCACTTTAATCATGGTCAAATATCTCAAAAATAAGGACATGGGCCTATATATTTTATTCCACCACATTTTAGGCCATATGTTTATTTACAACTGCAACTGAAGTGTCATTAGAATCTGCAATGTAGAAAAAGTTCTATTCGCGAAAATGTTATAAAAGTTATGATTTTACCATAGACTCCCATTAAGAAAAAATGCGTGAGGTCCAAATTGTTCAAATCAGTCTAGCAAAAAATCAAGCACACGACCCTATCATTTTTATTTGCTGATTTTTCTAAGTATATTCTAAAGTTTTGAAAAATCAGAGTTTAATCAAATTCTACATTGTAAAAGAAAATCGATCCGAATGTGCAGAACTACCTTAGTTCAGTTATGACGAAAGGGATGAAGCGAAAGTGTAAGTCAAATATGTTCTTCTGCATTTTTGGAAAGTCTCCATCGATATCTTTCTGTGAAAGGAATACAAGCAAAAAATAAACTACGACTTTTTAATTACATTAAAATTACATTAAATAGATTCACCATAAAAATTTTGTGTATTGACATCTGCAGAAGCCTGGCCGAGACCGAAGTTTTACAGCCGCCTCACTTCACTTAAAGAGTGCTCAAGTGAGAGTTAATAGCTTTTGATGCTCAACATTACACGACATCGGCAGGAAAGAAAAGAGAAGCGAATTGTCCAGTTCATGAACCAGTAAATGATAGACAAGTCCTTTTTTCTATGCAGTTTTTGAAAAAAGCTTTGCCATTTTTTTGTTCTTCCAGTCGAAGGTTGTTGTAATGTATATGCCCTTGTTGATTTTAAGATAGTTTTATTTTCCTAAAATATCGTCTTTGGAGGGTAAAAAATTACCTGTTTGTACAAACGATGACAAAAGTGCGCATTAACCTTTAGCCTGCTGGCGGCAAGTGATTCTGCCTTTGCGACCAGTGCAGACCAAGATCAGCCTGCACATGATCATGGCCTGCACTGTTCGTTATTCATTCAATAAATATTTAGTGAACACCCCTTCAAATAGTAAATGGTACTGCCCAAATTGAATGATGGACCAGACCATTTTAGAAATTTAGCAGGGTAAAGGTTAATAAATTCCATTTCTCAGGTCCGTGATGTCTAATTGAAAGTCTGTTTAGCAGATGTAAAATAGAATACAAAACAACTCAGTGAATAATATAGATTCTAATTCTCCATGCACTGGGCCAATGTATTTATTAATAATCTTTATTTGAATTTGGCTAACTATGAAATAACAGCTGCATCTATGTAACTTTATATCGAAAGTCTATTTAAAGGCCGTTTCAATGCCTTTAGGTTAGAGCATTTCCTTGAATAACATACTAATTATGCAATAAATACACTTGCATATAATCAATAAAACTAAACCGGATCGTGATATACCGTAGAAACTAAACCATGGCCGGGCAATTAAATTTTACTGCGGGTGATGACACATGCATCTTCTATGCACACTGTATGTCAGCTTTATCGAATTTAGTGTTTTATACCGCCTGTGAAACACGTTCGTTTCCGCTTCTTACAATGACGTTATTGTTATGAAATATTAAAAGTGCATAGATAGATAGATAGATTCATTTCAACATAAAATGTACAATTACATGGTAAGAATTAATATTAATACACATCATAAACGATAAACATATATGAATTAATCAGCATTATATGTCAAGGATAACACAAAAAGGCAGTTAATATAAGCTCTTATTTTAATTGTGGTCATTGTAGTTTCACAAATGGAATTAATTAATATGACATATGCAAACTTAAATGCAAGATCAACAGATTTCTGTGATGTAATGTCTAAAATATTCGTTGTCTTCAAAGAATGCTGATGAGACATTTACTTAACCTTTACCCTGCTGAATGTCTATATTGAACTTGTCCATCTTTCAATTTGGACAGTTCCATAAACTGTTTAAAAAGGGGTGCTTACCAAAAAAAATACTGACTGAATGGCGAACAGTGCAGACCATGATCAGACTGCCTGAATGTGCAGGCTGATCTTGGTCTGCACTGGTCGCAGTGGCAGAATCAGTCATGTCCAGCATGATAAGGATTAAAATCCATCAATTTTTAAAGACGCGTCACAAAATAAGTGTATTCTTTCGTATTTCCATGGTGGTAATTGTACATGATTTGCATGAAACAATATGAGAAAAACAAGTATGTAGTTTCAAATTGACAGTGACTTAGGCCAAGACAATGTGTTTAATGTCTTAACATTTTATTGAATTAATGTAGCAATATGTACAGAAATCAGTGTATTTAGTTAAATTTCAATCATATTTTACCAAGTCAATTTGAAGCCAAAACATTTGTACCCTTTTTTAAACAAAATATTATATATTGTTTTTAGCAAACATGGTGTGCAGACATTGCTGCAAATAATGTTTTAAACACTTTATATTCACATGTTAAAACAAATTTTGGTATTGAAAATTATTTGAATATACTATTATGCAAAACATCACGAAGTTGTTTAACGAAACTCGTATATTTGCACATAAGTTACGTATAGAGTCTGCCAGGTATGGCAGAGACAGGTTAGAAAGACACGAACGAATTTGTCAGTTATGTGGTCTTAATGAGATTGAAGATGAATTTCATTTTGTTCTTAAATGCAGAGTTTATAAAGAATTACGTACAAAGTTCATTAAACGCTATTTCTATACTCATACAAGTATGTATAAATTCTTAGAATTGTTACAATCTAGTAATAAATCTATTCTAGTAAATTAGTGTAAATATACAACATTAGCTAATAACAAGAGAAATAAATTATTGCAAGGAATTTAAACTCGTGTCTTGGAAATGCTTGTGAGTTTGTTTGTGTTGACATTAATTATATAACATATACTGCCGTTCAGTTGATCACCATGTATTAAATTACCTATACTTCTTGAATTCGTAAATGCAGATTATTTATTGTCCACCTGAAAACTTGTAGTATAGCTGTATATTACCTGTTTTATAAGAATGATTTTCATGAAGTTTTTGTTGGTGAAAAAAGAAGAAGAAGAAGAAGAATCTTTATTATGCAATAAATCAAACAAGATCCATCAGCATATCTTCAATATACATACAAAGTAATACATATAACATGTATGGCAAGATAGCAGATATGTAAATACAAGTTTAACAATTGTTTCAGTAATTCATAGGTATCAGTAATAACACAGCTTTGGGAGAGACAATTTTGATAACCCAAGCATGTGTATTAGCTATTTAAACATTTTTCAAAAGCTTTAAAGATATACGTTGCGAGATTACGAGTATCTTTACTATTTTCATAAATAAATAATTGCAAAAATTTAAAATAACTTGGATGGTGCCAGAAATACTTCCTGATATAATGTTTTCTTAAATCTACAAACTCCTGACATTCAATGATAAAATGATACTCGTCTTCTAATATGTGACAGTTAGTACAAATTCTATTTTCATAAGGTATATTATTTGGACGGCTCCATCTACCAGTCTCAACAGCCAATCTATGCGATGACAACCTCAGTCTTGTTAATGCAATTCTAAACTTCCTTGTATTTATTACTGTTAAGTATTTACTGAAACTAAAATCAAATATATTCTTGTAAAATAGTGCCCGGCTGGATTCATTTATAGATGTGTTCAAATCCTGTATGTAAATGTCCCTTAGACGCTGTTTTAAAATATTAAGAAAGACCTTTGTGTCTCCTACACTCTGAGCAAGCCGAACATGATAGAATCCTAATTTTGATAACAAAAATTTCACCTTGGAGACCCAGTTTATTTTGCGAGGATTTAGATCTATACAATTTATATACAAAGAAGTAGGTCACTAGGTCTTTAAAGACCCACCACAGCCTTAGTGGCCCTTTCCCTCCTACATGAACTTTATGTAAATCATTCTGATAATGCCAGTATAATACTACTATTTTAAATGATTACCGGTGGACAATTAAGGTTTCACAACTTCATCTGCAAACTTATTCAGCCGATCTCTTTTAGTACAGTTTAAAAGACATAGAATAACAACTGTGTCACACTGTAGAAACAAAGTGCCGTCTAAACTCACCATAATACATCAAGTAGACAAAGTACTAGAGATCAATAAATGACACAAATATTAATCCTATCCTGCTTTTACCTGTACACCTGTGTGACACAAGTTAATAGGCATAATAAAGTAAATGTATGGTTAAAACTTAGTAATAATTCATTTCATTGTAATTTTTATGATAAAAAACAAGAAGAGTTTTTTCTTGTTTTTATATATAATGTGTGATGTGGTACAAATAACATTATTTCTAAATTTCCGCTTAGATAGTGGATCTGAATTTATTTTATTAGACTTAAAACATTTTCTGATGTCACACAATAATCATGTATTTGACAGCTTTTTTACATTGAGATAAGTTCTCGCAATAATCCAGGTATAATTGGGGATTGAATATTTATCAATGACTTGATAGGTAGGACTATCTGCAAGAGCAGCTACATGAAAATTAAATAAGAAGTTTCAGAAAATCTTAAATAAGATGCTTCAAAATGATCAAATCAAGATTTATATATTATATTCAGTCTTAAATGTTACATATCAACAACCAGCATTATTTTTTTAACTGATTTTCATAATCTAAAATTTTAGGTACTGTCTCTACATCAAGTTACTGTGCATACTGCTACATATTTTCAACCTACCGACTTCTTTGTTTCGATGAGGTCTATAAGCACTTTAAACACCAGACCTGTCCTACTTCTATTGTTTACACGAAAAATCTTATGACGAAAAATCCCAAGTACCTGTGGCGGGATTCGAACCCGGGTCGCTCAGGAACTAGTCCAATGCTCTAACCACTGAGCCAAAGAGTCGACACACTTACGATTAATTTTAAACGTACAGGTTATGCGTAACCGTAACAGTACAGTAGAAGCACGAGAAGTCCGGGCATGTCATTTACATTGAGCATACGATTGATCGGTAGATAATATTATCACTTGTTTCAAAAAAAAGACCAGTTTTACATCTCTTAAAAAGTGATCTAAACACGACTTTGCTGTAAAATTTTAAACAGGTCTAAATTCCAATTGTTTAGTTCTGCCCATTGTTTTCTCATTTAGGGTACAGGCATTATTCTATCCGGGGACCATACGCCGCTGTTCATGGAATTGCACTCTGTGCATCATTCCACTACCGTCCATGAACAGGCTCAATAAAACCGAGCCTGCAACATTTTCGTTTATGTCGTGTTCGGCGACCTGTGGTTTTCCATTTTTTTATTTTATTGAAATTTGTCTGAAAGTTAAAACGGGCATACTGAGGAAAATCTTCTGTTTGAGTGGAGAATGCTTAATAAAAAAGACATTTCATTTAACAACAAAAAAAGTGACAATGAAATAATTGCAAATAATACGAGCCGTGCCATGGGAAAACCAACATAGTGGGTGTGCGACCAGCATGGATCCAGACCAGCCTGCGCATCCGCGCAGTCTGGTCAGGATCCATGCTGTTCGCTAACAGTTTCTCCAATTCCAATAGGCTTTAAAAGCGAACAGCATGGAGCCTGACCAGACTGCGCGGATGCGCAGGCTGGTCTGGATCCATGCTGGTCGCACACCCACTATGTTGGTTTTCCCATGGCACGGCTCATACACAAATTTCCTCTAAGATAAATATCAAATGTGACGATGTTTCATACAATTAACATGGAACATAAATGACATAATTGTATGTTATAAAATAACCCAGTTGAATGTTCGTGATATATTTGATAACGTTTCTGGACGTGTCTGAAATAAGACTAACAGTTTTAACACATTTTAAAGGCAGGTTTTAAGAAATGGGTGGGAGACTGGTCAAAGCACATTTCTCGTTTACTGAAAAATGTTCTACAAAGTTGTCATCATGGTATGAGCAGTAGCACTTTCTTAATAAAATGTTATCAAAACTTTAGTGTTTTTCTATTGTTCTTATATTACCCCCGTTACACCGATTGGTGTATATTATTTATCCTGATCAAGATGATATACCCCTTTTATACAAGAGAACCCAATTACGCGATTTGTGTGTAACGTCATGGGCACGCGCCATTTACTGGAGGACACGCATTTCTTGTGATAAGGTAATGATAAATCTATATTAATACATTTATACGGAAATGTATATTTAAGTAGCAAATTAAAGAACGAAAAAACTTATAGTTTCTTCAAATATGTCAAAAAACATAAAATGCCATTCGCGTCAAATATAACCTTCTCGTGCCCGGATCTTTCAAATGTCACGTCCTAACTGCTGACATATATATTTACAGATGCGTAGCAAGTTGGGCATTTTGTTACATTAGTAATATCCAGGAAAAAGTAGCATACATGGTCGTGTTCCTTCTTTCAATTATACGTTTATAATTATACATATATGTTACAAGGAGCATGTAGGTAAGTCAGTTATTATTCTCGGAATAGGTCTGCATGGTGGTTATAGACCTATGAGGAGATTTGAAAACTTCGCTCGTTACGCTCGCTCGGTTCACAAATCCCTCACAGGTCTATAAACACAATGCAGACATATTCCTCGATCAATAACTATAACATATACACTGGAATCTGATATCTCTGTGGACCTTCACTTCTTCTCGGTATATACAAATTTTGTTCACTAGTCTGAAACAGATTTTTTTTCTCGAAATTTTCAGTTACTAAATAAGTTCATTGTTATCAGTCATTGTTCTAAATGGCACAAAGAGCTGTATAGTAATAAATACTTTTCCTATCTTAACCGTACCTTTAAACATTTTAGGCTTATCCTTATTCATTTGAATGAAAACTAATATTTGAATATTTAAGAACGATTAAAGAGGCATATAAATTATTAAATGGCATACGAATTAATTAAATTATTAATTGAACAGATAAATCTTTACATTCTATTAAACTGAGAGTGCGATTAGGTTATGGAATATGTACAATAACATTCTGATTCATCAGGGGAATAAAATCCATGTCTATTGCTTGATGCATGTAGCTAAATAGCTTTGATTAAAATTCGACTGTCTTTAAAACTGAATCAAACTAATATATAACGATAACGTATCTATCCGTATCAGTATGAAAAATATATCATTTTAGCAACTTATGGAATTGTGATTTGAAAATGTCTTGAAAATTTGTTGTAACCAGTGCGAAAAGAAGAATAGAAATACAATTTTGGGAAATGTCAACGGACAGTGCAGTTCTTGTAATGTATAACATATACTTGGCGCTTCATCGAATGGCTTTTTCTATTCTTTGTGTGTGATAAAAGCTAGTAAAATATCAGTTTAAAGACAAAATATTTTGAGGCCAAAATGAACAAAATTGACATTTCTAGTAGTATATGCTATATGCTAACGACGGACTTATAACTTAATATGTATAATATGATAGCATGAAACTTAGACTTTGACAATGGTGATAAGAAAAGTGTCCTATAACATTTTACTTTGTTATTGAAACTTGATCTTAATCTAGATGGATGGATGGTCATCTCGGTTTTGTATCTTCAAATATCATAGGTAACATTTTACCTCCGTCCGTCTCTAAATAGGTAGAGAAATCGATTCAAGCCTTCATTTATTTCATACAACAATTACTGATTCGTCCAAATCCATAATAGATAACAAACAGAATTTCAATGCCTATAAAATACACCTATCTCTTTTATTCAGAAAACGTACCCGGGTCAAATTGAGCCATTTTTAACGTGATGCTGATCACCAGTGTAAACGAGCATTTTAATGTAAAGATGCCGTTGGAAAGAGCTTAGAAAGAGTCAGATATAGACAGATGGTACAAAGTAAAACGGAATACCCAGGACAGAATTATGAGATTAACGCGTTCATAATCATGGCTGTAAATAGTAATATTGTTGTAAATGATAAGGCTTGGCTTCACGGAAAACACATTTTGATAAGGTCAAATTCACACGGGCTGGTCACAGACATGCCAGAACTGTTAACAAAATATGAGATTGTAAAATGGAAACATTGTATGAAAAAGGCTGAAATATTATGGAGGCATGGCACTGTGGTTTTCAAATGTCGTGAAAATTTGTTATAACAACTGCGAGAAGAATATTAGAAATACAAGTTTGGGAAATGTCAATTGACAGTGCAGTTCTTGTAATGTATAATATTAACTTGGCGCTTCATCAAATGGCTTTCCTATTCTTTGTGTGTGATAAAAGCGAGTAAAAATTCACTTTAAAGACAATATATTTTGAGGCCAAAATAACCCACATTGTACAGTTAGGAAGACCTGTTCAGTAGTATATGCTAACGACCGACCTATAACGTATGTATGATACTTAGACTTTAACACTGGTGATAAGAAAAATGTCCCATAACATTTTACTTTGTTATTGAAATTTGATCTTAACCTAGATGGATGGATGGCCGTCTCCGTGTGTTATCGAAAGTAACATTTTACATCCGTCCGTCTCTAAAGAGGTAGAGAAATCGATTCAAGCCTTCATTCATTTAAAAATTACTCATTTGTCCAAATCCTTAGCTCTATAAACATAATAGATAAGCAACAGAATTTCAATGTCTATAAAATACACCTATCTCTTTTATTCCAAAACTGAACCCGGACAAAATGCTCTATTTTTAACGCGATGTTGCTCACCAGTGTAAACGAGCATTTTAATGTAAAAGATGTCGTAGGAAAGAGCATAGAAAGAGCTACACATAGACACATTTCATATGAGTCTAAGCAAAAGGGAAATCCCAGGGCAGCCACATGAGTATAAAGCTTTCATAATCATGACTGCAACTGACAATTGTAATATTCTTGTAAATAATGTTGTTTGCCTTCAAGGAAAACGAATTTTAATGAGGTCTAGTCCACACAAGTAGGACACAGATATGCAAGAACTTTGAACATAATGTTATAATATTGAAAGGAAACCATATAACAAATGGGAACAAATATTAAGATTTATGGGGACAGGGCACTGTGATTTGACAATTTCGTGTAAATGCGTTGACACCAGTGCGAAAAGAATCATAAAACTACAAGTTTCAGAAATATCAGAGGAGAGTTGATCTTAAATAATGTATGGTATATACTCAGCACTTCGTCATCTGTTATTTCAATTATGTTTGGTACGATAAATGTGAGACAAATTTCGGTTTCAAGACAATATATTTTGAAGGCAAAATGACCTGGCCCCGTGTTCACAAAACATTTTTCTTCAGTCTCAACTGAGTTTGATAATGAAACTTTATTTGTCATTTATATCTAATTAGCGTGTTTAAAACTAAATTTTAAGTTAATAGCTATTTTCAAACGGCTATTTCATACTGATGGTCAGTCTCACTTTTGTGAACACGGGGCCTGAATTGTACAGCTAGGAAGACCTGTTCCGTATCATCTGAAAATGACGGACGTATAACGTACGTATAATTTGATAGCATGAGACTAGGGCTTCGCAATGGTGATAAGAAAAGTGTCTCATAACCTTTTACTTTTTTCGCAAGTTTGATGGTAAACTAGATGGTAGGATGCCCGTTTCTGCTTTTCCTAGTTTTAAATACTTCATGTAGTATTTACATCCGTCCGTCTCTCAGGAGGTGGAAAAATGGATTCATTTGTTTTATACAACAATTAGTCATGCGTTTAAATCATTAGTTCTATAAACATAATAAATAACCAGTTTCTTATCAATGCCTATAAAACAGACCAATTTCTTTTATTCCCAAAACGTACCGGGGCCAAAATGCGCTATTTTCAACGTGATGCTGCTCAGCAGTTTGATGTAAAATATGTCGTTGGAAAGATGACATAGGCAACTTTCACATGGGTCTAAAGCTAAAGGAAATAGAGAATAACAGGTTACTGTCTTTTGAGAAAGGGTTTCTCAGACTCGGCTAGATATGATCCTGGAAGGTGTGAGGCTTGCCGAGCTCCTTCCGGACCATATATAGCCGAGTCTGAGAAATCCCTTTCTCAAAAGACAGTTATTTGTTATTCTATTTATCATGCCATTATTAACAACTTTTATCCTGCCTTCGTGCGAAATAAAGGGCAAAACGTAGGGGTAGAATAAATTTGCTGTTTTGCCGGACTTCTTTTTTTAAATTCTTTTTCAAAACGAGGCCATCTTGTTTTTGAGAATAACTGCTAAAAGATATATTTACGCAATTATTTTTATAAACGCGCTCTTATTAGGTACGTGAGACCATGTCACTAATGTATAGCGTATGCCTACCGTAATTACCACAAAAAAGTTTTTGTAACGGAAACGCTCGTAGAAACGGAAAATGACTCATGTAAAGCGTTTTGTTCAGGATTTTAGCTCTCTAAAAATAAGATAATCTTTATTTAACGTCGGTTTTGACAAAAAGTTTAACACTAGCTAACAAGCTATTTTCCGACAAAACAAGACTATCCTTTAACAAACAAATAAACAATCTATATAGGGTAAGAATGCAAACTAATAAACATATAATAATAGTTAAAAGCATTAGCACATTCACAAAAAGTCATAGATTGAAATTAACTGCATATTTACAAAACATATTGAAAGATGAGGGGACAATGCAAATCAAGACGGATGGTCTAAAATCAGATTAAAAGAAAAAGAAATTAAGAAACTGACAGTGAAAAAAGACACAAATATGTACTGATTAAAAGATGTCTTGATACAGGTATCACCTCAAATCAGATTTGCTGTGAACTGATTAGCACTGTTCTCTCATACAAACATAAAAAAGAAAAAATAAGCTGAACTAAAAAGACTTACAACTACAGTTATCTGTATTAAAAGATCAGTCAGAAAATATGAGTAAGAAAAATGAAAAATGAGCAAGGATGTATCAGTAGCAGCAATCCGGATGCACACTTAGTCAGTATGACAAAAAACTACAGTTAAAAAGGTGGGAACAACAAGAGTTAGCACAATATAAAATAAGGACGAAAAGCACTTGTTTAGGAACTAAACAAAAACATAAAATGATAGGCAAATGATCAGCAAAAGAAGCAAACAAGCAGCAAAAATAATATGGAAAGCTTTAACCCTTAGCCTGCTGCAGGCGAATTTAACAGCCTTTGCAAACAGCTTGGAACCAGATCAGATGCCGATTAAATCGGCGTCTGATCAGGTTCCAAGCTGTTTGCTACTCTGACAATATCTCTTCCAATTTTGGAGCAAACTGAATGAACTTTACAATTTTAGCAGACGACATTTCCAGCAGACGACAATTTATCTAGCATGCTAAGGGTTAAAGAAGAAATAGCACAACATCAACTAAGCAACTATAAGCACATTAAGCATTTGCATCTGAGACCACTCCAGGTCTGTATGAGTCTCCAGAACTCGCCAAAATCTGTTGTTGTTCTAAGCTCATCAGTCGGTAGACTATTCCAGACCTTGGTGGCCTCAAACCTAAAGTTTTTCTTACCATATGTTTCTGTTTTAATTCTTGGTACATCAAGTGTATTGACTTAACGTTCCTTTTAACCATATGTGTGAACTTTACTTTTGATACAGGAACGCATGTGCTTGTCTTACGCATTCAGTTATTATGTTCAACTATCCTATGAAGTATCATAGCAGTATCTTGAATGGTAATCGAGATATAGATTTTAACAAAACTGAAATGAAAATTCAAAGTTTGCACAACTATTAATGTCATATAAAAGTTATGAGTTTTGCCCATAGGGTTGATTGTATGGTGGAAATTGATTTATTTGGATTTAACGTCGTACACAACAGCTAAGGTCATATGGCAACTTCCAGCTTTCATGTAGGAGGAAGACCCCAGGTGCCACTAATAAAATAAAAATGATTCACACCACGACAATCAAACTCGGTTCCTGTTATTATTCTCTAAATCTAATTCAACTATTTGCCTAGCTTTCTCGAACAATTTTTTTTAAGTTAAATAAAATCATATCGATATTTCCATCAAAATCGTTACAAATAATACTTACAACTCCTTCTAGCTGTAATCTTCAAATAACCTCTTAAAAATCAGAACAGTGAACAAGATCAAGAAAGACACAGAAAAAGATTTTTAACATTATTAACTGAATATATAAAAATGTTACATACCATCACAATCAGACAAAAACTCGGTTCCCGTTATTTTTTCTCTGAATCTGATTCATATATTTCCCTGGCTTTCTCGAACGGGGTTTTTCAGTTCAATAAAATCTTATGAATGGTTCCATCAAAATCGCTACAAAATACTTACAACTTCTTCTAGGCTAGATGTAATCTTTCAACTATTTATTATAAGTATTAATAGTTACTATTTGTTTTATACTTAATGATTTTTTAGCTGTTTTAAACCTTGTAATGCATGCTAGTATATATAATATCATTAAAAAATGTCTTACAACTTTTACAGCAGCTATTTAATAGAGTACATTACTTTTTAAATTACCCGATTGCTCTTAATGTTGTGATAAAATGGTAGATGACAGATGCGGGTGTGGTACTGTGTGTGACCGTTTCAGGCCGTTTTTCCCCATTCTACACCTTTCTTTCGGTAGTTTGGGACACAAATACTTTTACTCAGGGGGCCAGGTTTTGTCATACACTTGTCACAATACCCGACTGTCAACTACTAATTGTTATTAGTTTTACTCCTATCTCTTTTCCTTGCTTATTTGCTAAGCGGGGGAGTAACAATGTCAGTAATATATATCTACTGTAACAGGGTTACTTCCCTTACCTCACCTGTGTTTTCCGATGACTTAGTTTTCGCGCATTAATATGTTACTGCAGTCAAAAATACACAACAGAAATGTATATCATACTGATTGAAAAATACGTTAAAATTTTGAAAATACCGTTGTGCCAAAATAATTATATTATTTTGATGTTTGAGTAAATGTATGGCATGGAACTATTTGTTTGTATAGACTACTTTTTTCGGTCTGCCGAAATGAATTTCTACACTGTTAACATTGGATTGATTGTGAGACAATTGATTCAAAAAGGAAACAGTGTATGAAAAAGAATTAAACTTATGAAGGCAGGGACTGTGATTTGAGAAGGAGTAGAAATACAAGTTTGAGAAATATCAATGGAGAGTGCATTTCTTGTAATGTATAACATATACTTGGCGCTTCGTCAAATGACATTTCTATTCTTTGTGTATGATAAAAGCGGGTAAAATATCAGTTTACAGACAATATACTTGAGGCCAAAAATGACCCATATTGTACAGATAGGAAGACCTTTCAAGTAGTATGTGTTAACGACGGTCGTAAAGCGTAAGTACAAAGTAAAAGAAAAATCCCAGGAAAGCCTCGTGAGTATATAACGCCTGTAAACAGACAATTGTGATATTGATGTAAATGTTAACGTTTAGCTTCACGGGAAACAAATTTCAATAAGGTCTAGTTCATACAGGCTGGTCACAGAAAAAGAAGTGTTAAAATAATATTTGAATGTACAAAGAAAACAGTTTATGAAACAAAATGACCCATATTGTATAGCAAGGAAGACCTGTTCCGTATCATTTGTAAATGATGGACCTATAACGTGGGTATAATTTGATAGCACGAGACTTAGACTTTCACAACGTTTTAATCTTTTACTTTTCTTGCAAATTTGATGGTAATCTAGATGGTTTCTGCCTTGTCTAGATTTAAATACCTCAGGTAACATTTACATCCGTCCATGTCTCTCAGAAGGTAGGGAAATGGGCTAAAGCATTCATTTGTTTTATACAACAATTACTCATGCTTGGAAATCCTTAGTTCTATAAACTTAATAAATAACCAATTGTTTGTCAATGCCTGTAAAACAGACCAATCTCTTGTATTCAGAAAACTTACCGGGATCAAAGAACAGAACAGAACAGAACATATTCTTTATTAACTTGTACAACATGTACATCGTTAGATAACATACATTACAAAACACAGATTCAATAGGTCACGATATTCAAAAGTTACAAAACAAATATACTAAAACACATACTAGTATACACTACTTATTAGAGGATGAGCACAACAATAATTACCGTTGCAAAAGTGAAATTCTTAGATTTAAAGACAATTTGATAAATTTACATAATTTGAGGAGTTTATTTTTATCAGTGCACTTTAGCAATTCAATAAGTTTATACATATTTGGTCTGTTATAAAAATAAGATTCAATATATTTTCTTCTAAGATCAGCTAAACATGGACATTTACAGAAAAAGTGAAATTCATCATCTATATCATTTAAATTACAAAAGATACAAAAACGTTCATTTCTTGGTATTCTATTAACTCCATATCGTCCAGTTTGAATTCTTAATGAATGTGATGAAACCCGAAATCTAGTTAAATAAAATCTAAGATCAGAAGGTAAAACATCAAGATAGCTTTCATACCCAAATGTCACCTTAACATTATCATACAATTCCAACACAGTGTTCGACGACTTACTATAACACCATTCTTGAGCAAAACATTCAAATAACCTTTGTTTAAAAATATGTAAAAAGTATGTTTCGCTAATAGACGTTGGGTTTTCAAACACATAGTTAAATCCATAGTCACATAACAATTTTTTTACACTAGAAACCCAATTTTTCTTTCCATTTATACAATCTTTATGAGACATATTGAATATAGTTTTCAGAATAATATTATCTGTTTTTATCATTTTGAACCAATATTTCACTATACGAACATACCTTTGTATATACAGTGGATATCGGCCTAATTCTCCATATACTGTAGCATTTGCTGTATTTAATTTTACATTTAGTATTTTTTTTCAAAAATTTAAGGTGAATTCTCTCAATTTCCTTAGATTTACTAAATCCCCATATTTCGGACGAATAACTTAGTATAGATCCTACGAATGAGTCAAATAACTGACATAGTACCTTTGGTTTCATTTTATATTTTCTACAATTTATTAATAGAACATTTAATGCTTTTAATGCTTTACCCGCTAATTGTTGCTGATTTAATACAAAACTGCCGGTATAGTTGAAAACCGTACCGAGATAATTAAAATCATTAACAACCTGTAGTATATTACCATCATATGTAAATTCTTCATTTTGAAATAAACCACCACGTTTTCGAAAAACAACTACTTTAGTCTTTTGCGTGTTAACTTCTAAACTCCATTTTTTGCAGTAATTGTTCAACAACGCAAGAGATGCATTTAATTCCGCTAGAGACTTACCAAGAATAACCATATCGTCAGCAAATAAAAGTAAAATGATTATAATATCGTCAACAGTTAACCCAGAGTTTATATCATTTTGGAGAAACAATTCCAAGTCTTCAATAAACAAAGAAAATAGTATTGGCGAAATTACCTCCCCTTGACGCAATCCTACTGAATATTCAAAAAAATCAGAATAACAATTACACGATCGCACACAAGATTTAACCTTTTCGTACATATCTTTTATAACTCTTAATATTTTACCGTCTATTCCAAGTTTGAATAATTTTAACCACAATGCGTTTCTGTCAATACCGTCGTATGCCATTTTCAGATCTACGAAACAGCAATAGAGTCTTTTTAACAAAATAAAACTAGCATCAACAGTTGATCTTCCTTTCCTGAAGCCAAATTGCGCGTCCGATATAGTATTATATTGTTCACAAAAATTAGTAATTCTTTTATTTAAAATAGTTGTGAATAATTTCGACATGCAACTTACAAGAGTTATCCCCCTATAATTTTTTACATTACCCTTTTCACCTTTTTTATGTAGGGGTACAATTACACCTTCGGTCCAAGTTTCAGGGAAAAAACCGCTACTAAGTATACCATTAAAAATATCGCATAAATGGCCAACCAAAATGTCAATGGATTCTATAAAATATTCATTTAATAAACAATCATTCCCACAGGATTTGTCTCTTTTCAACGACTTTAATGCGCTATTTTCAATGTGATGCTGCTCACCAGTATAAACGGGCATTTTAATGTAAAAGATGACGTTGGAAAGAGCATAGAAAGAGCTAGACATAGGCACCTTTCATATGGGTCTAAGCAAAAGGGAAATCCCAAGACAGCCTCATGAGTATAATGCATTCATAATCATGGCTGCAACTGACAATTGTAATATTCTTGTAAGTGATGGAAGTTTGGGTTCACGGAAACTGAAAGTTCAAATTCACACAAGTATGACACAGACATGCAGGAGTTTTGAACAGAATGTTAGAATACAAAAAGAAAACCGTTTGTTTAACAGATGGGAAAATGATTAGAACTTATAGAGGCAGGGCACTGTGATTTGACAATTTCGTGAAAATGCGTTGAACACAGTGTAAGAATAAGAATAGTGTAAATTCGTTTTTTAATACAATTACTAATGCGTGGAAATCCTTAGTTCTATAAACATAATAAATAACCAATTGTATATCAGTGCCTATAAAACAAACCAATCTCTTTTATTCCGAAAACGTGCACTATTTACAACGTGATGTTGCTCACCAGTGTAAACGTGCAGTTTAATGTAAAAGGTTTGATTGGAAAAAGAAAGTACTAGACAGAAACACATTTCATATGGTACAAAGCCATAGGAAAATCCCAGGACAATCTCATGACAATAAACGACCGGACGGTCCTTTTCTATCAAACGCTTGACGCTGGGAAGGTAGTTTATCAAACGGTAAAGCATAAATAATTTCGCGCACGCACTGACGAGGATGAATATACTCGAGTTATCGGCGGTCTCAAGCGGAATCAAGCGTACAGACTCTCGTCAGCACGAAGCACGCAAACTGTAAAAACTAGAGCTATCACTAAAGGTGATGAATGTACCCCCAGCATGCACTGACAGTACATTGCAATTTGACGCACACAATATTGCATAATTATGTGGACTGTATGTATATAGACTGTATGCATACAGTATAGTAACAGAGAGATGATGCACACAACATTGTGTCTATGTATATAGTATAGTAACAAAAAACAAAGTCCCGTAACTCTGCAATTTTTTTTCTGAAAGAACCTAACATGTCCCATGCACAACTACTGTTGTTACTGATCACTTGTGTGAAGTTTCATTAAATTGTGTCAAGGGGATGAGGAGAGATGGTGCGCACAAGATCCTCGTACATGGATTCAGTATTGTTATATTTTCTGGTTCTCTGGGATCATGGACTCCATTCAATATCTTTGTAATTAATAAGCCGGTGCTAGGGGGAGTGGGAGGCGTTGCACTTTTCATAACCTCTCATGAACAGAATCAAACCGAGTATGCGGTTGCATTCTGTGCTTCCAAAGGATATTTTTACAGATTTTATTAACTATCACAGCAGCAATCTTTAAGTGCCATGTGGCGGCTGTAAAATGTCTCCCCGTACTTGTATTCAGTGTATTTATATGTTATGTTCTGGTACTTAGGAATCATGGAGTCCATTCAATATCTTTGTAATAGAATTCCGCTTAACCCGGTGCTATATAGGGGTCGTGCACTTTCCATTACCTCTCATGAACAGCTCAAACAAACCGAGTCTGCTATTATTTTGCTTGGTTGCATTCTGTGCTTCCAAAGGGGATCTTTTTACAGAATTTATTATCAAGAATTCTGGCCAAAACCTGTTTTTCAAATTTTACATTTGAGACTACTGCTTACAATGTATGTAAAATGATTCTATTTTTATGTAAAATATGAAGTATTTTTTATTATGCCGGAGAGGTAATGGCCAGTCTGACCCATAATTAAAGTATAAAAAAAAGAACAGATAAATATGCTAATGGCTATAATCAAATTAGAAATGACGGGGTTATTGTATAATAACACAACAATCACTTTAATATGTATGTGCATGCCTAATTTATTACAGTAGAACATTTTCGTTTAAAGATATCACCGTACTTGTTTGTACTTACACCGTATGGACATTTGAACTGCTTATCGCCGGTTCCAAAGGACCCGAACGACCGCACGAAACTACCATCTGAGTCAAATACTTTAATTTTATGATGTCCACAGTCAGACACAATAATTTCTCCAGTAATGGAGACACAGACATAACGTGGTGAACTGAAACATTCTTCATGTATGAAGGAATTTCCCAGAAAGCGAATAAATGTTCCATGTTTGTCGAACATAGAGACTTTATTAATGACAGAGTCACAAACAATAAAATTTCCTTCGTTGTCAACCGCAAGTCCTGTTGGGCGAATAAGATAGTTTTGACCAAACTTTTCAATGTACAATCCTTTCAAATTAAATATTTTTACACACCTTTCTTTACATGATGTCACAGCAATGTTGCCATCTATGGTTACTGCAGTTGCCCAGGGCTGTTTTATTTCACCTGGCGAAAATATTGTCACAGAAGAAGATACGACGCTGCAAATTTGTAAACGGTCGTTTATCAAATCAGTTATGAAAAGTTCTCCATTTGAAAGATATGTGATATGTTTGGCATCTTGGAAATCACCGGCATGACTTCCCTTTTTCCCAAATGCTGACACAAACACATCATTATGGTCTAATTCCGCATTTTTAAATATTGTATTTACGTAACTATGGTTATGTGTGTCATTTTCAGAAATAGAGGAAGTCAACAAACTGAATTCCGAACAGCTTGATCTCTATCCTGTCTGATTATTTCCATTTCCAACATCTAAATAAATATAGAAAGAAAAAGAAAAGACAAAACTGATACAAGGAAAACAAAATACAAACATGTAAGTATGGATACTTACCATTTTGTTGTCTAACAATTAGCCTGGGAATCCAGTCTGACAATTTCTAACCTTTTATTTATCTGCAAATTGACAATTGACAAATTGATAATATCAGAAACTCGTCCCAGGCTATCTAACAATACTTATCTAATAATACTTATCATTTTGTTGTATAACAATACTTATCATTTTGTTGTATAACAAATTTGCAGACAGTGATCGCTGACTTCAAATCACTTGCCCCTCACCGATGTAGTGTTCAAGCCTCACTCGAAGCGTTTAATTCTTCATGTGAGGAAGCCATCAAACTGGCTTACGGAAGGTCAGTGGTTTCTACCAAGGTGTCCGCTTAGAAAATTCAAAACGATACGAATGATAGTGATTACCTGTAATTTCAAAGAAGTCATCTTCAGTTTTGTGTCTGTTCTGCCAAATCGAATCATTTGTTACCCTCCGATTGATGTTCCGTCTAATTGTAAGAGGATTTGTAATGTCAGCTGGTTGTTCATATCTCCATTGGTCAAATCGTGAAGAGGATGAAGTATAAGACGGCCAACTTGTCTGCCGATCTACAGTTTTTGGACGTTTTCCACTAAAAACGCTCAGACTTCTCAAAATACCTGAAGAGAGAAAGAAAACGCCCCGAGTTTCTCCCTCTTTTTTTTTTGTCAAATCTTGATATTTGTATTTTATGTTAAAGGTGTTATATGTATGGAGCTAATGTATTGAACTTACGGAAATAACAAATTCATAGTACCTATATAACTCGCACAGAATTGGATCATGCTGGACAATGAAACTGATCTGAAATCAAAAACTGATTTAGTGCCAATATTCATCATAAATTTCAGACTAGTTAAGCCGAAAATAAGACATGCCTTTACCATTTCATCAGATCGCATTTTTAGTGCGAAGTACAAAATTCATATGTAAAATCATTTTCAGTCAGTTGCAGTCAAACCCGTGCTGAATGCTACCATTGTTATAATTCCACAAGCGTGCTATTCTCATGATTACAGAAGAAAACATTATAAACCAAAAAATGTTGGTATTCCATCGTAGAAAATGTAACATTTTGATGTTAACTAGAGAAAAAAAAACAGTTAGGTCATACCATTGTCGTAAAATATATATGGGTCAGTCATTTCAAATTTGATATTAAGACGTACATCTTACAGACACTACATTATTTTTAAAAAATAGGAATTTACATCAGTTTATCAGAAATGTTGTCAAGCATGTTTTCCTTTCCATGCGATGAAAAAAAAAACGAACTAATACAATTTATAAGATAGCTTTAAATATCTACTACTAAAATGATTTGCAAACAAATACAAAATATTTATAATATGTGAAGTAAAAATGTATCTAAAATGATACAAAAAAAAACCACGAACCTTTCTTGGTTTTATTTGCAGTAGAAGACATCCGTGGTGTTCAGTAAAAGTAAATCTTCAGCTGTTTTATGTGTTTCAAAACTGCTCCAGATATTTCTTTGTGCATCACAATGCATAACTTTGTGTTTATCTACGCCAAAGTCATGTTTTATATTTCTTTGTATTATTTATTTTTGAGTGTTCTGGATTTGATTGATAGTTAAATATTTTTCTACATTATTTTTATTCCATCTTGCAGTTTAATTAGATAAAGTATAGAAGTGGGTTACAGTCACTTCATAGAGTAGTCTTAAAAATGCTGGATGACTGTTTTTCTTCAGAAAAGTTCAAAACGGTTGTTCATCTTTATTCATCATAGTTAAATTGTTTCATAGCTGTTTTTAATCTTGTATTACATATTTACAAAGTATAATTTAAAAGTAATGCTCGTGAAAAATAAAATGTTTTACAAGCAATATGTCTTAATTTTCGACAAAAATCTAACGTGTCTCCACCAAGAATGTATTTAAAGCAACAGTTTTTTACCTTCTGCATTAAACGCTAATAGAAAATCTTATAAAATGAATATAAAAACTACGGTGGCATATTTCTGCTTCGAAATAGCTAGGTAGCTATCGCGATAAATTAAAGAAGAGGGTCATGATGACCCTATATCGCTCACCTGTTAAACTTGGCCTTGGAATCATCAAGATAAACATTCTGATCAAGTTTCTAGAAGATAGGGTCATAAACATGGCCTCTAGAGTGATAACAAGCTTTTACTTTGATTTGAGCAGGTGCCCTTGTGTTTGACCCCACATGACGTAGTTTTAAACTTGGCCTAGAACATTCTGACCAAGTTTCAAGAAGATAGGGTCATAGATATTGCAACAAGAGTGTTTACAAGCTTTCCTTTGGATTTGAGTGGTGACCTAGTTTTTGACCCCATATGACCCAGTTTAATTCTTACCAAGTTTCATTAAGATGGGGTTATAAATGTGGCTTTAATAGTGTTAACAAGCTTTTCTTTTGACTTGACCAGGTGACCTAGTTTTTACCCTATATGACCCAGTTTTAAACTTGGCATATGAATCATCAAGATAAATATTCTGACTATTAAGATTCATGAAGATAGAGTCATCAGTGTGGCCTCTAGGGTGTTAACAAGCTTTTCTTTTGATTTGACCTAGACGTAGTTTTTGAACCCATATGACCCAGCTGCGAACTTGACCTAGAGATCATCAATATAAACATTCTATGCAAGTTTGTATCAAACCAAAGCATAAATGAAACCTACATATGGCTGAAAGTGCCAAAATAGAAAATTTAGCCCTTTCAGGGGCAGTAATTCTAGAACTCATGATGGAATCTAGCCGGTTTTCGAAAAGAACCGAGATCTTTTTATGACTTAAGTTGTGTGTAAGTGTGGTTAAAATCAAAGTAAAATGTCACTTCTATCGTGTTCACAAGGTAAAAATTAACAAATTTTGGCTCTTTCAGGGGTCAGTTAGGGGTCATAACTCCGGAATTTATGATTGGATCTGATGGATTCATCATGGGATCCAATATTAATGTTGTTAAAGATATCTTGCAAGTTTGTATCAAATACAACCATAAATGGAGTCTCTATATGGCTGCAAAAGCCAAAATAGCAAATTTTGGTCCTTTAAGGGGCCTAAACTCTTGAACCCATGACGGTCTCTGGCCAGTTTTCGAAAGGAAATGAGATATTATGCCAATATAAGTTGTATACAAGTTTTATTAGAATCAATTGTAAAACGTGGTCTCTATCGTGTTCACAAGCCAAAAATAGCAAATTTAGCCCTTTAAGGGGCATAACTTTGGAACCCATAAAGGGATCTGACCGGTTTTCGAAAGGAAACAATTTATTACGCCACTACAAGTTGTGTGCAAGTTTGATTAAAATCAGTTGCAAAATGTGGTCTCTATCTTGTTCACAAGAAACTGTGAACGGACGGACGGACGACGGACGAAGGGCGATCACAAAAGCTGTCAGGTGAGCTGAAAAAGAATATTATCATGAAAGCTACCAAGCATCTCGTGTCAGTTTCAAGCATCAACGCGAAATTTTGCGCTAATACATTTTCAGGAGAAATAAATATATCAAGAAAATATTATTTAGTCCTGAAGTGTTTTCAGAAAAAAATACACACATTTTCTGTGAAATTTACAATATAATTGCGATAGTTTCTTTTAGCTATCTCGTAGCAGAAATATGCCACTATAAAAAATACCTATACTATAAAGGCGTCAACGTCAGATTATAATGCGTACAGTAACATTGACGAAGCAATCTAGGTCAAAGGAAATAATCAGTTTATATAGGCCCACTTTGTAATGTTTCCGGTCATGGGCCTTTCCTTACATTTAAACTTTTGATGCCACCTACTCGGAATTAAAGAACTACCCAAGAGATATCGAAAAACCGCAGGAAATATATATGTTGACCGTTTCTTTTGGGCACTTTTTTCTCTTTGAACTCGGTTACCCATAGGCCGCGGTAATTTGTTTTATTTTTCATGAAAATGCTCTATTGGTAAAACATGCATTTTTCTCATACAAAATGCATCATTCCATATAATTTAAGCCAGTAATCATGACGTAGAGTTTTAGTTTATGAAGTAAGATAGTTTTCAAACACACACATTGTGACAACGTATTTGATCACTTTACATGCGGAATACCATCTACTTTTTTAACCAATCAGGAGACTTGTGAGTTGCTTCCATTTGACCTCTATCGGTTGCTGAAATATTCGTAAAAATGAACTACACTATACGGTACAGCAAATATGAATTTAAAGCTTCTCGCACACAGTTTGAGTGAAATTTTTTCAACACGTTCATTTCCACCAAGTTTGGCAAAGAATGTATGTATGACACTAAAGTGATAAAGTGGGTGAAAATAAAAGTTAGATATTGGTAAAAATGCAAAAAGAATGTAAATTTTCTGCATTGTTTCAAAAGCGTTGCGACGGTTTACTACCTTCTGTATAATATTTTTGGTTATTTATAAGAATAACTTGCAAAAATCTTTTGTCAATAAGTTTGTACCACTAGTCACTTTCAAAGTACTCGCTTTTTATGGGTTTTGAAAGACATTAATTTTCGCCTGAAATG
The DNA here is from genome assembly GCF_021730395.1 of Mercenaria mercenaria. Lineage (NCBI taxonomy): Eukaryota > Metazoa > Mollusca > Bivalvia > Venerida > Veneridae > Mercenaria > Mercenaria mercenaria. The sequence continues at coordinate 34,419,868 of NC_069374.1, forward strand.
TGTAGGTTAGTCCCTTTAACATCGGCACAGACATACAATAAATAATAAAATATGTATTTCTTAAAGGTTGAGATGAACGGATGGACAAGTTTAGATGCATCCTATTAAAGTTATTACACACAGTTGAAACCTATCCAAAGGACCGATCGTTTTACTTCGAAACTCAACTTTTTATAGCTGCTTGTTTACGCTAATGTGTTTCTGTAACATCACACTTAGTGTTTGCAACACATTACCGCGCTTTTATGTAAGCAACAGTGCTACACTTTGGCAGGCCAAGACATGCATACTAAATACAGAACAGAAGGGGAGGTAATTTCACATATACTGTTTTCTGTCTTTGTAGACCTTAAATTGCACTTACAAGACAATTTAAGTTCTGATTTATTGATTAATCTCATTATTTTTTGCTGATGATACGGCAATTATGGGTAAAACACGGGAAGATTTGCAGAATAGCCTTGATTAATTACAAACATACTGCATATAGTGCTGACTTTAGAAAAAAATGGAAATACTAGAGAAGGATGGTTTACAATGGCCAGCCTATAGAAGTTATAATTATCTTGGTATACAGGGAGTTTTTTCGTGTTTATGGTGAGTTAGGTAGGCACCGTCTATAACTTAATATATGTGTGAGAATAATGAAATATTGGTGCAAATTAATAAGAACTGATCATATTATATTAAGGAAAGTCTATTAACAAGGTGCATCCGATTGTTGTAAATGTAAAACGAAATCGATATTGAATGTTAAAAATGAGAAAAACACAAAACCCTGAATTCCGCTCAATAACCACTTGGCCCAGAATCTTCGAATTTGATAGCATGATTGAGCTTATGCAGTAAATGATCCCAGTTGCTTTTGGGTCAGTAAGTGAAAGGCCAAGGTCACAGGAGCCTCAACCTTGAAAACGGTTTCCGCTCGATAATTTCAGAACCACTTGACACTGAACCTTCAAACGTGACAGCATGACCGGCCTTATGAAGTAGATGATCCCCTTCTGGAATCAGTAGATCAAAGTTCATTGTCACGGGGATCTGAATATAGAAAACTATTTTTGCACCACTTAAACTAGAACCTTCAAACTTTATACCATAATCGGACTTTAAATGTAGATGAACCCTATTGTTTTGGGATTAGAAGGTCAAAGGTCAAGGTAATAGTGATCGGGACAACCCATTATAGGAAACATACTTGTTTTACAAACAGCTCTTGTTTAAATAAAGTCTTGACAATAGAAAATTATATAACACGTCTATCTAGACAGTTCTACATAAATAATGAGTATTACGTTGATTTTACACTTGCAGCATTGTCTATATTGTTTAAAATGTTAATAAAAATAACGACATATTCAAAAAAAATATACTGAGGCTAATTAAAAATAACAGTACCACATATGGGCAAAGTTTGCACATATATTAAATGCATATTTTGTGCATGTCTTCCTATCTTTAGCATTATCAGCTAAAATTTAGAATAATAAACATTGCACAAAAGTAATCATACGTAAGAAATAATATCTGAATTTGTGTAATCAATGTCATTTGTCAGTTTGAACACTAATATTTCACATGCTTTCAGATGTCCATGTGTAATGTACAGATGAAGATCTTCACTTATAGTAAGGCCTTGTGGGTGAACAAGTCCGTGCTCTGACGTCACAAGATGGCGGACAAATACACCATCCCGAGTAAACATGGAAATGCGGTTATTGTAATGATCGGCAACGAAAATGTCTCCGCATTTGTTTGTGGTTACGCCGTAAGGTGATTTAAACTGCTTCTTACCTCTCCCAAAACATCCAACAGACCTTATAAATTTTCCCTGAGAGTCAAATATTTTTATTTTATGATGGCCGCTGTCCGAAACAATTATATCGCCTGTGATTGACACACAGACATAGGATGGTTTACTGAAGCACTCTTCTTCATTGTCAGAATTTCCAAGGTAGCAAATGAATTTTCCCTCACTGTCGAACATCAACACCTTGTCTGTCGAAAAATCACAAACGATAAAGTTTCCTTTTTTATCAGTAGCAAGTCCTGTTGGCCTCACAAAATAGTCTTCTCCAAAAGAGTTCATGACGTCACCGTCCATGTTTAAAACTTTCACACAACGATCTTTGCACAACGACACGGCAATATAGTTATCCTTTGTGACTGTTGTAGCCCATGGTAGATTTATCTCTTGTGGTGAAAACACGGTAATAGTTCTTGATATTCCACTGCAAATCTGCAGACGACTGTTGACGAGATCTGTAATGAGAATCCGTCCGCGTGACAAGCACGTGACATTCTTAGCATCCTCATATTCTCCTATGTTTTTCCCTTTCTTGCCAAATGCGGAAACAAAGCAGTCATTATGACTAACCTCGTCAGATTTAAAGGTAGCATTGTCATGACTTTTGTCGTTTTCAATTATGACTGTAGGAATTAAACAGAATTCTTGATCTGATTTACTCTTCTGCATTTTTGAAAAATCGTTATCAGCATCACTCTCTGGAAAAAATAATAGCGAAATTGAAATAACTTTATTTTGTCACTTAATAAAATACATTCAAAAACAAAACAAAAAACTTCACGGTAAAGGAACATGAAAGTTTGTAATCTAAAGAGAGCTTAGGGTCGCTGATTTCAAAACACAGAGTGGGTTCGAGCCTCGTTCGGGACACTGAATTCTTCATGTGAAGAAGCCTTTAAGCTTGCTTACAGAAGGTCGGTAATTCTACACAGATGCCCGCCCGTGATGAAATATTGCAAGAGGCGGCTCCTGTGGTATTTCTCCATGTTCAAAGGCTGGAAAGTCGCCTTATTACCTATGATTGAGTCGGTATGACATTTACCCCGCTCCCCACCCCCATCTCCTCCCCCCAAAAAGTAATCTGATAATGTATGTTATCACTTCCTTAAACATTACATGTACATTACATTTCTGTGCATGCAAATAATTCTTACTGCAGAATTGCATAAAATTATTTCCATTTTCACCGCGAGTGCAAAAGAACATTTTCGTGATACGATAACGGTACAAACTCGATAACTAGTATCTCAGACATACATAAAAATACTTGAAAACGAACGTACAAGTATGTTTTGAAATAAATTAGTTATACACTGAAATCAAATGCTAAACAGGAGGAAATTATATCTAATCGCAAGTAGTATTCAGACCGACACTGGCGAGCTCATCTTGGGTATTATGATTGCAGTGATTACAAGTCATACAATGTACCTATATTTAGAGCCGTGTTGTCTTCTGCTATGGAATAATGTCTTGAGATTTTTCCTGGCATGGCAGGCTCGCAGTCAGGTCCAAAGCTTACTCTTCGTCCTGGATTTCGTTTGACGGACATTGGATCCATCTTGTTTACTGGCTGTTGTAAAGTCGTGAGCGCAAAACTATGACGTCTTCTTGACAAAATTGTTGTGTGTTCTGTTTGTCTCTTGCCAAATCCTTCAAACAATGTACCGTTAAGCCGCTGGAAGAAACCTATAAATATAAATTTATTAAATGCTATTTGTAATTGTTTTAAACAGATTCACATCCGATCGATAAAATATCCGTGAAAATTTACAGGATACGGTGGTTATCAAAATATTCAATAAATTAGTAGCACTTGTAGATTAAAGTAGTTCTGCACGTTCCGATGAAAAAATTCTACAATGAAGAATTTGATTTAAACCTTGATTGTTCAAAACTTAAGAATATACTTAGAAAATTCGGCTAATAAAATAAAGACAGAGTCGTGTGCTTGATTTTTTGCTAGACTGATTTGAAAAATGTTGACCTCACACACGTTTTCATAACGGGAGTCTATGGGAAAATCACAATTTTAGTAACATTTTCGCGAATAGAATTTTTTCACCATGTAGATTTTGATGAGACTTTTCACAGTTGTAAATAAACATATGACCTATAATATAGTGAAATAAAATATATAGTCAGTATGCTTGTTTTGAGATATTTGCCCATGATTAAGGAGATCCGCGCATTTCAAGCTGAGTTTAAGATTTTTGGAATTATTTAACATGTAACATCTTTTAATATCCCATTAAAACTTTAGAAAGATAGACACGTTGCCATCCGTAATACATTTACTCACCGGTTGCCATTAATTCATAAAATGATTTTCATTTCCGTACGTCGAATCCAGGCTTTATCCTAACGTTATCCGGATAAATGACGTTAAGCCTTCACTTCCGGTTCATCAAACGTGCACAAAACTACCTTAAGTGAACTTTACTGATAAAAACAGCTCATGAATTAATATTTAGGATATTTGTACCTTGCAAAAGTCATAGTCATGTATTTATCATTTCAAATAAACATCACTTTACTTTGACTAAGTAATTTATGCCTATGATTTACCTATTTATGCACAAATGTATAGTAGTTCCTTCACGATTTAATACTCACAGCTCTACACAGTCAGTGACAAAAATATTAAACATCTGTAAAGGTTATCGTTTAATTTTGTTTCAGTGGAGGATTTTACCGAAAAACACTTCTACAGCAATGTCATTATTTGTAATCATACTTTAACAATATAAAAAAAATTGTTCTACCACAAGAACCACGTGTACACATTCACACTATTTCAATTATTTACCTCTGACTTTTTAAACGGAGCCGTTCCTTAAATTCTAAAAAATATTCCCCGTTCGGCCCCTTATCAGAGTTGCATTAAGTTAGCTTGTTTTTATGAAAATGAACACATGTTAGCTGTTAACCGTACGTTGAGTTTGCATGTAGTATGATGAAAACAATATCTTTTGTAGTTTGTAATAACAGTTTCCTTGTTATGTCAGCTTTGTTTGTTATCAAGATTCTATTATAAAAAATCTTCAAACTGCGGCGAATAAGATGTGATATTTAGACCCCGCAGGTTAATGCTTGGAGAACATGTCAGTCTAAGTTTATGTAGCTAAAGATGTCTTAAGTTGAAGTCATCTAAAGTTTCATGGTGAATGATAAAATATAGATAAAATTACGCTTTTAAATCCGAGGTATTCGCTTTGCTAAATTGTAAGTACTGTGTATAAATGTCTGTCACCTTTTTGGGATATGAATGCAATCCATATTCAAATATCTTGCAAACTGAGCTTCAGTGGACAAACTTAGCATAAAATCTCGTTCGTTACAGTACAAAAATAAATCTGCAATGCGTGGTGCGTAGTTCATCGCTATAGGTTCAACTGAACTAAATATTATCATATTTATGTCCACTTTTTTATTCTATGTAAAAGGGACACTGCTTAAAGAACTGTGACACACAACTAGACTCTTTTCAGAATACAAATCATAACCTACTTTGAAGATTACCCTAAAACTGACACAAAATAAAGAAAAATGTAGGGGTCAAAATGTCAAACAAGAAATATCTTTAAAAAAGATGGTCGGCGTGATGTAACTGAAGCACAAGTTATATAATGGGCAGAAACCTGTATTTTAAATCTTTTGGAAATGTTGAAAGGGACCTCTGTGAAGTTTTGTATAAATGAGGGCAGTAGTTCTGAAGAAGACTGTGTTTAGAAATTGTGGAGGGACACACGACGGACACCAAACAATCACAAAAGCTCACTTTAAACCTTTGGTGCTTAAAAGATGGTAACAGTAAGCAAACAATATTGAAATACGTTCTATACTTTATTTCTGGAATTGTTGGAAGCAACATGAACCCTTACCCTACTTCAGCTTATTATCAAATTTGTCTATCATTCAGAATATGTACAGTACTGTTTTCACCAGAAAGATTAATTTAAAATTTAGAGTCTAAAATTTAACAGTATCGGAGATGTTGTTGCAGGTTAGTAATGATTTGCACTGGTTAGAAATTGTTGCTGTAATGCAGGGTAAGAGTTAATGACTGTATAAAACATGGACTTTATTGAATATTTGATTATTGTCTGACCCGATTCGATTTTTACATCATATAGATCTACAAAAATACATAGACATATATACATAAAATATCATAACAATGTGGTATATTTTTTTTTTTTTTTTTTTTTGTGGGTAACAACGTTTATTATCTCTGTAACCGGTATAATTGGGGTCGGAGAACCATCCGCCTATTAACCTTACAATATCCAATACATTCAAATATTTAGATATATAATAAAAGTTACTACAAAAAACAGAAATAACTTAACAAGAAAACTTAACAAAACAGAAATATGTCCGGATGAGCAGATGAATATTTGGTTACGCACACCTGTTCAAGTGGTACGCATACAACCCGATGGTGCTGTACTTATAGAGGTTATAGATGACGGACGCGTTGTCATTTCACTCAGTGTCACACATGACTCAGAGTGAAGCATTTTCAGCCTTTCCTCCAATCAGCGCCACTCTTGCAAAATCTCTCATTATGGCTGAAAATACCGGGAATACCTTACCAAGCAATCCGATTGGTACATTATTCAGGCGGCATAAGGTCATACGAGGTCATAAAAGCGTGCTTAATACGGCACGCCGAAAATATACAATGATATTTAAACAACAAAGCCTTAATCTATACTTCTGTAGCCACCCAAAGTGATAATGATAAATAACATGTCCGCCATTACACGATTAGACCATGTGGCTCCCGCGGTGATACTTAATGGTAGTCCTAGGCCTAAAGGGATATCGATTATTTGTCTATGCAGTTTACTCCGGTTATAGCGAACTCCTCTGATTATTTTACGATTTGTTTGTAACAAATTCGTGTTTGTTAAACTCACTGTTAGAGAAAAAGAAGACACAACACGCGTTTGGAAAAAAATATAAAAACAAATCCAGATACTTATTTCGCCAATAAGCTGATTGGTCAGCTCTGGATTGGTAGGCCAAGAAAACAAAAGTACGAAACTGAAGTGTCAGTATATAAAGGTAAAAGGTAGAAAGGCATAAAATGAGATTTAAAAATGCAAACTTTGGACCACTGCTCCCCTAAGAATATCCTTGAGGTTTTTTTATGGAACAACCCACTGAAATAAACCAACAATGCAAATATGCAACACCACGCCAGCGTTAGCGTTAATATCAAAGTTGAGCGTGATACTGAATATAATGCAGGTCAAACAAACAATACCTGTACAAAGTATGTGTTTGTTACCAACTGAATAAGACGGGGTTATAAAAGAGTTTTATCATTAGGGTTGGGTTTCAAAACAGATCTCGAAGTTCTCTTATGCGGGTAGGTCCTATTTGAGCAAGCAACTGTAGAATATATCGAATGTCCTCAAGTAAATACGCGTACATACATAAAAATGTGTCAAGATGTATCTATGGACAGGGCAACCATTTCTCAGTGGCGATTAGACAAAACGCAATGAATCTGAATTATTTTAGCCCCAGTCGGAATATGAACCCGCACACATGCACGGTGCTTTAGCAATAACAAAGTAGACTGTCAGTCTGTCTCCTCCTTTAATGTGGAGAAGTTGTTACTTTCTTATGGAGACTCGTTAATACCTCCAGGAAATCTAGTAACATTAATAGCTACAATGACCGTATATGACAGGAGAACAGTAATAGGCACAGGAAAAGAAATAACCACGAGGCAACTGTAAGTTACATTGAAAGCCTGCTAGACGTGAATCCCCTAGTCTTCATCGCATGTCCTTTCGCCTGATATGGATTTTCGAGACAGCGTATATCCCGTATCCTGTCACCAACAAGCTGTGTAACGATTTTATCTTGCCGACTACTCTTTACTTACATGCTATAATCTAATATTTTGTAAATTAACAAGGCGGCAGCCATTGTTTTTAAATCAAAATTCATATCTGAAATGTACTAGCAGGATATGGAATATATCCTGTCTCCACGTGACGTCTATTGACCAATAGAAATGCAAGAAACTTGTAGGAGGCAAGATAAGAAGACATATGACTCCTCAACGGGTGGTCCTGACGGAGTTATAGGATAGTTTAACCGTGTATTTCACATTTTTGGTTGCGGGATTTATCCCGCTACCAAAGTTAATTGTATTTCTGACAATCATATAGTATCTTTATTTGATTCCAAATCACATCCAAAGGGAGGATGTTCATGTGCTACACAAAGTAGTCCCATTCATGGACAATGCGGATGAATTATCAATGATCAAGTAGTTCTTATTCATCCTCTATCCATTCACACTGGCCATTTAGATTATATAAGATCTGTCAATGATTAGGTATTCCAGCCCATGGTTACATCTCTGACTTCCAGCTGTTCATGTAAGGTCAGGCAGAGTTTATCTTAGATATGAGGCACATTAGTATTTGTTTCTTATACATGTATATTTATAGATTTGCATTTTAAATGAAAATAATTCTAGCAAAAACCCCGCAACCACCACACATCTCAAGGCTTTGATTATAAGCAATTACTGTCAGAACCTCGTTAAGCGGGAACCAGTCGTAATAATAAATTGTAAGAACTTTCTGTACAACGATAGTAAAAGGAATGAGTTTATGTAAAATTGAGTAGAAAAAATCAAGCGATAGATTTCCACCAAACCTTGTTTAAATGAATACACGTTTCATTGACCTCTCATAAGCTCTTTATATACACAGTTTGAGAAAACCCTTATTGTAAGTCCACAGTCCGTTTAAAGGGTCACAATGCCTTTAATTAAAATGTGGCTGCCAATATTTTTGTTATGAACATAAAATATACTTTTTTTCTTGTCAAGTCCAATATTCGATAATTGTTTTCTCGTGTATTTGTCATAGGTTTGATTATTTGGTTAACATAATAGAAGGTACTATCAAATGCATTGTTTCAATGATCTCCCTTTATGGTCCTGACAATAATTTCATCTGTAATATTGAAAGTAACGTTTTTCTAATTATTCAGTTATGTGAGGTCTTTTTTTGAACAGCTGCGTTAACTGTTATATAAAGTTGTCCGCAGTCCGCGTCAAAGTAAGCTGAATGTCTGCAATACCTGGCAGTATAGAAACACTGGCCACGTGTCTGCAATACCTGGCAGTATAGAAACACCGGATTGATGATAATGGTTAGGAAAAGGATAGAAAGGCAGCATCGCATTTATATCATTGCTTGTAAAAGTTGTCAGAGCATCACTTTTAAAATCCGAACAAAACAATATTCATGTCAACACAAAAAAAAAATGACATGCTTCTTACATTTCATTAAATATCGTTTTTGTTCGTTTTCACTTTTTGCAAATCTTAAAACGATGATCTTTTAGTTTTCACTTTTAAACTTATTTTATTTGAAAGTTTATCAAGTTAAACATGGAGAGAACGTTTGTGTCTTAACGTATGAAATGACAGCACGAATTTACATTAAAGCCGTGTCTTCTTTCTTGTAGGCAAGCGTCGCTGTGTGAGTCGGTCTTCTTTAGCGTGACAAGTAATAAACAAAATGAAATGCCTCTCCACGGGTCGACAAAAAACTTAAACCTTTCACCCGGATGACCTCGGAATTAAACAATAGATGGAGAAAACATAGACCCAAAACATCGCCACTGATACTGATTTATGTGGCCGTAAATGTCCCTATTCTCAATTTTAATTCCCCTTAACCTTTTAACCAGATTTAAACTACTAAGCGGTAATGTGATATTATACCTGGTTAAAAGACACACAATAAATATCCTGCTGCATCACATCTTTTGGGATTGTCATGTTTACAACAGCTGAATTAAACGTTTTTTTTCTTGACCCATTTTCCGGACATGAACCAAATCTTATTGGAAAGCAATGTGTATATATGATATATAACCACAGGACCTCGCCCTCTCCACCATTTTTACTGAAGACATCTAATAACTTAACCTTTAGTCTGCTGGCGGCAATTGATTCTGCCTTTGCGACCAGTGTAGATCATGATCAGCCTGCACATCCGTGCAGTCTGTTCAACTTGGATCTACACTGTTCGCCATTCAGTCAGTACCTTTTTTGTAAACACTCTTTTTACAGTTAATGATACTGTCGAAATCGAAAGATGGGCAAGTTTATTATAGAAATTTAGCAGGTTAAGGGTTAGAACAGGATAAGTCCTTAATCTTTATTCAACCATTCAGATTGAAAACAAATTGTAAAATTAATGTGCAAAATGTTCAACTATTACTTGGGTAAAAAACAAGAAAACAGAATATATGTGTACAGATTGCGTAATTACTGTGCCATGCGTAGAAAATTTTGAATAGGTTAATGAATAGAGAGAAAAACCAAGTCAATTGTGTATATATTTATGAACTATTTAACCGCATTATCATTATGAGTTTGGCTATACTCAACAGCACGCTGTCCAGACGAGCGTGACCATAACATTTTGGCAGTTTGAAATGGGTCAAGAGGAACCTTTAACCAAGCTGGCTTAAGTTTCTCTTGTTCAATCATGTATGCGTAACGTCAAAATGTTTAATGTAAATGTGCTGTCAAAATTTTAATTTGCTATTATGTAGTTATGTAACAAAGAGCTTAAACAGATCGGACATTGACTAGTTCATCATGGTAAAAGAACAACAAAAGGGCTAGTCATAAAGGCGCGGGGTCACCTTTCGAACCGTTCCGCTATGATGACCATGACGTAAGTCATATTTGCATATTTCTTAACTGACCCGTGATGTGTTTGTACATTTCTTAACTAATTCTTTGTTTAAGAGAATAAATGTATAAATATCCGGACTCAAACATAATCCTACATGTATTTGAAAGAAAGGTTCTGTTATGAAACCACCAGACCTAGCCCAGACGGTTTCCACCGTTTTTATGACATCATATACCTTAAACGAGCACAATTCATAAATATTTCTTCAATCTACAGAATATATATATTGTACAAATTAATGTGCGTAGAAAAAAAATATAAAGAGAAAAACTGAAAATGTTTGCAACTATTACCTGGGTAAATACATCCAAAGCTCGCAATTTATCACACGAAAATGAAAGGTAATATTGTAAATGTTACAATACACAGGTTACAGAAGTAGATCTATTACTGTTCTTTTTTTTTTGTAAACATATTATTATATATTAGAGTAATACTCTATGTGAAATCTTAACCATCCCTGTGTCTCGTATTCCATCCTGAATCTTATACGAGGGTTGATCCAGAATTACTAGTATTAGTATTAATTGTAGTAATAATAGTACATGTAATAGTAATAGTGATAGTAAGCTGAACGGCAATTCTAACGCGTTATCAAAGATAATAGGGTTATTATAACAGTAGCTGGATCTGGGATGCAGTATTCGGCTCGAGTGGATTTTGCTAGATCGGATCTCACGAGGCGCGCAGGCGCCGAGTGTGATCCGACCTTGCAAAATCCACGAGAGCCGAATAGAAAGACCAGATCCAGCTACTGTTATAATGACCCTTTTCCTTTTATTATATACCTTTACCATTTTGATTCTTGTTTTGTTCTTGAACGAAATCTTCAATGTTTATCGATATTAATTGGAACTTAGTGAAGTTTTTATGTGCGCTATTTATAGAAATGTGTCGTGTCATGCATATTAATGAAAATAGTCCGGCAGCATACAATACGGAAGGTACAATACGGAATTCAAAAGGTACAATACGGAATTTTTGTCTGTGTGTTCATATTTAATTGTAAAATACAAGCTGATTTTTTACAGAATTTATTTAGGTATATAATGAAATATAATACGCATCTGAACGACAAACAATGATTTTATTCATTAACAAATCACTAAATGAGATACATTATTTCAATTCTAACACGTTAACAAAAAATTCTTAAGTACAGCCTTGACCTCAACCATAAAATATTTGGCTGTTTTCTGTTGTTGTTTTTTTTCCAGCGCGTCGCAGTTTGAAGCTATGACGTAATAATTGTGACGTCAGAAAAAATAATTGTTGTATAATAACACACAATTTTCAGCCTTCTTTGTTTAATAAGAAAATGAATCGGGTAGTGTTAGAATGCAAAATAACACACAGTTTCGGTCTTCTTTGTTTTATAGAGAAATAAATCGAGCCGTGTCAGAATGACCTTTTAATGTTCGCCTATCTTTTTTTTTCAGTCAATGACAGTCACTAAGCTGTCGGAGCATAAGAAATATTTAGATGTTCTTGAATATATTCTTTTAATTAGCCTATACTAGCAAAATGAAATTTGACGTCGGCAAAAATGTTGCATTTGATAACATTTTTCTAATAACTAAATTTATACATGTCTAGATCTATATGGCTCGGCTTTAGAGCTTCAAACCAAAACACAAAAAAGGTGTTTACAAATAGTTAAATTTTTGATAATGTAACTGATTTTTTTTGTGATTTCTTCATGCCAAAGTTCGAAATAAAATATACTGACATTTTAGTTTTTATGCATCAATTTACACACAAGTGGTCGTTTAATTTTTTTTTGCATTTTGCACATCGTTATAACCTGCATCATGCATATTCAATTTAGCTAAATATCTTAGGCTAACTATATACATGTTCGTCGAGCTTATATTACATATAAACAAGCTATTCGTTCAAAAAATCGGTCAGCTGTAACTCTGCCATCCATAACATTTTATATTAATAGTGTCAAGTATTTTAAACCTAACAGGCAGTACAGAAACATGTCTGTTTTATGTTTCCGTAGATACTGTGTTCTAATTCTTCAAATATGAAAAATGTGCGTAATATATCTAGATCTAAATATTCTATGATAACTATATTGTCCTATCTCGTTTTGGTGATTATTTGTAACTGTGACAACCAAGAAATAATGAATTGAGCCGCGTCATGAGAAAACCAACATAGTGGCTTTGCGACCAGCATGGATACAGACCAGCCTGCGCATCCGCGCAGTCTGGTCAGGATCCATGCTGTTCGCTAACAGTATATCTAATTTCAGTAGGCTTTGAAAGCGAACAGCATGGATCCTGACCAGACTGTGTTGGTTTTCTCATGCCACGGCTCAATTGTAAGTTCGTATAAAACTTATTATTACAATCATTTTGAAAATGAACACTTTTCCATTAAAATGATGATTTCTGGCTATACGTGAAATTCAGTTTTCATTGCCAAGTGCTACCGTGTGAATTTTAATAAGAACTTGTTGAAATAGTTCGTCTATATTGTGAATTTTACACACAGTCATCAAATATAGCAAATAGACTTTTGTTGTTGTTGTTGTTGTTTTATCTTACTGATTTTTTCAACCAACAAAGTAATAACGTACACTAGTGTTCTGAATATTTGAGCCGCGCCATGAGAAAACCAACATAGTGGCTTTGCGACCAGCATGGATCCAGACCAGCCTGCGCATCCGCACAGTCTGGTCAGGATCCATGCTGTTCGCTAACGGTTTCTCTATTATAATTGCAATAGGTTTTGAAAGCGAAAAGTATGGATGCTGACCAGACTGCGCGGATGCACAGGCTGGTCTGGATCCATGCTGGTCGCAAAGGCACTATGTTGGTTTTCTCATGGTGTGGCTCATTTGTCAAAAGAGCGTAAAAAAAATCTTATATTCTGTATGTGTATTGAATTTCGAACAATCTCATATCATAAAATAGTGACTGCTTCATGTAACGACATACTTTCATTCCAAAATGCATTTTCCAAATACATCTTCCTTAAATCTTTGCCAAAAATTGCAAAACGAGAGAAAAATATAAAGAAAAAAATGTGTAATACACATAGGTAAGAGCGGTGAAGAACGCAAAGATTATGAAAGATTTAAGTTTTTAAAGTCGAAAGTGAAACATTTAAATTTGCAAATGCTCATCAGATATATCAAAACATTAAAGAAAGCGCTCATACAGTTAATGCGAATTGCACATTCAGATAGAATTTACGGGCAAAACCTTCTCAAGGGTGAACATAAATTTTCAATTTTGATAAAAATATATATTGCAACTGCTATTACATATTGAAAAAAAATCATTTCAATGTTTACAAGTTAGAGAAAAAGCTCAACTGATCTATTCTATATCAAAGTTCAATAGCATGTCAAACGCTTTTAAGTGTTTTCTATATTTCTTATTGATCAAGATTATAATAAATAGTCTTAAAATGCTCGTAAGTATTTAATTGCAATACATAGGTAATGATTTAGAAAGCTTTGACAAAAAATCTTGAAACATGCAATTTTCAGAATGTAGAAAATAGTGATTAATTGCAAATTTTAGTTTTAACACAACGCATATATATGGTTTTTTTCTAAACTGCTATGTATATTTTGATATATAACTTTATATTATCTGTGCACGGCTGAGGCGTACATACATACATGCATGCATACATACATGCATGCGTACATAAATACATACATACATACATACATACATACATACATACATACATACATACAAATGAGTAAATAGATAAGTTAAAGATTTGTTTATGTTCACTCCAGCCTCTGTCGAAACATTTCTCAAGACTAAAAGTGTTGTAATCGAATCAAGACGAAGTGTTCAATTCAATTATTTTATTTATAGATCAATTGCTTTCTGTGCACTAGCTGATATTATAAGGTGTACAACTAGCAAAATATTAATATAATACGTTTTGTACTGATATAGACAATTAGTATAGACAAAGAACTTCCGCACAATCAATTTCTATGCTGAATTAATAAATATATACTGCATCATACCCTTTTATTTAGGATTAAACTTTTATTTTAAAACCGCACGCTGAAGATATTTATTTTGTAACGCATTTTATTGCTGAGCATTTCCACACATATTCTGAGATATTGGGCACTGTCTTTAAACAGTTTAAAGCATTGCAAACCATTCAAGTATATACAGCGTTATTTTTTTTTTAATTATATATTAGCTCCCAGATTTACAGCTTTTATCAATACTAGCTAAATTTTTCATCAAGACGCCGTTATGATAAAAAAAAAAGCAAACAAGCACTTACCGCCTTTTGTGTCCTTTACGGCCATTTTAATTAGCTCCGTCACTTTCCGCCACTGATATAGTTTTTGAAAATGCCTGACCAGCTTTAAAATAAATAAATTTTAAAGCAATATGAACGAATGTGTTCTGCTCTTCATCGAAGAGTGAAATTGCACTTTTATAAAACTATTCTTCGCTTCAATTGGCACATGGTATGCCAGTGTTTGTTATCCTGAGATTTGTTGTGTTATTCCATTCGACTTCAACATGTTTACCTTATTAAGGACAAGAAACAACATTGCGAAAGGTTCGAAACAGGAACAATGTCCATTGTCCATATTTACTGAACAAAGATTTACTTGTTAACCAAGTATACATTGCAATATATACCCTTATCATGCTGGACACGATTGATTCTGCCTTTGTGACCAGTGTAGATCCTGATTGATCAGCCTGCACATCCGTGTAGTCTGGTCATGATCTGCACTGTTCGCCATTCAGTCAGTATCTTTTTTGTTTTGGTTAGCACCCCTTAATGGTACTGTCCAAATTGAAAAATGGACAAGTTTATTATAGAAAGTTAGCAGGGTAAGGGTTAATTGTGTGAAGCAAACAGGGAAAAGTCTCATTTTTTTATTAACTTTTGGAATATTTAATTTGTTACTGTCTTTTGAAGATTTTACATTGCTGATAGAGCCCGTGTACTATTTGTGGAAAAATGTGTCAAATATATACAGAAAAAAAACATAGCTAACCCGCCATTTACATCCCCAACTTTGAGCGTGAAATATACGAGAACCGCAACTCTTGTCGGTATTGATTTTTTGCCTTGTGCGCCGTTGTAGTTGCTTCCCTTTACACTAAAATATCGATAAACCTGCTCTTTGGCATTTATAGGTAAACTCGGCTCTACATTTTTGAGCAACGCATCTTGGTTAGATAGAATTATTGAAGTATGCAAATTAAAGCAGAATATCACACATCTTTAAGCTACAGTAATGATTTGTATTTTATGGACTTTGCTAGATACCGACATTGTTCCATGAGTTATAAATAATTATATATTAAACAATAAGTAAAATGTACGATTTTACTGTAAAAATACTCGTTTATCAGTCTTAAAAATTACTGAAAGTTCGTTTCTGGAATTTACTTTGTGCTCACATTAATGTATTGTTGTTAACATTATAAATTTTAATAAAAATCAACATATACCATCTTATAAATCTACACAGTTTACGACTTAAACTCATTTTTTTTAAGAGTTTACATATATCCACTAAAATGACTATAATTTATAAACTAGCAAATTACACTTTATGTCTCAGGCTCGTGTGCAGGATTTTTTTTTTTGCTGGGCGCGGGGTGCAACCTGGGGTGGGTTCGGGAGGGGTATCCCCTCCGGATGTCGAAAATTTTTTAATATGGTACATGAAAAGATGCATTTTCCTGCTACCTGAAACACCTTTAAGGATGCATGAATGTATTATATATTTAAGGAAAAGTATATTTTTTAATCATTTCTTCAAGCCTTTTCAATGTATGCATGGTTGTACAGTCACAGTGTACGGACTTCATTTTTCTGTATGATACCCAGGTCTCAGTGTATTGGCTCTGATATCTACCAATCCAATGTATAACCAGCTACCAGTAACAAAGAAGCTAGTGGTTTGAAAATCAACTTTATCATAAAAAAAAATAATATGTGTAATTTCACTAAAAAGAAAGTTATAAAAAACTGCTAAAAATTGATATACAAAATGACATGATTTGTAGAAAAATGATTTACTAAGTTCACAAATAAGTATTAATAATAAAATAAATAAAAACACAAAAATATTTTTTGAACTTCTTCTGCATTTCTTGTGTTCTAGGCAAATATAATGAAAAACTACCCACTACCCAATCAAGTACAAGTTTAAAAATCAAGCGATCAATGAAGTATGTACAGATAAACTTTTACCTTTAACATGCCTGGGGCTAATTTCCACTACCGGACACGGTTTTATAAACTAGCCAGCCAGCTGGGGGGGGGGGGGGGGGGGGGAGGGCCCCCCTGGCCCCCCACCTGGACACGTGCCTGTGACTTCGATTTTCCCATCCTGGTTGCCCAACCAAGAGTTATTTTAGCATAAGTATAAATTTAATAAACACATTTTGCTTGAGGAATGATATGAATATAAACACTATTATATCAAAGTTGTCAAAGATTTACAATGACAAGTATATATTTTGCCAAAATTCATTAGAAATGTAAGTTCATAAAATTATTATTACCTCCCTTTGTCTATCTTGGTTGCCGCAACCAAGATAGATTGAAAACAAATTTATTCCGAAGCTACATGCTGTCTTAAAACTTGACTTTTGTTTCAGCTAGTTGAAATATCCAAATATTTATTAAATGTAAATGTAAAGCTAGAAATTATATTGAAATCAAAAGAAATAATCCACTTTTGAATCGCTTTTTGTATTAAAGGGAGATAATTACAAAATTCATAAAAAGTAATAAAATAAAACATTTCCAACAGGGATCTTACTGTATGGGTCTTTTTGTTCTTTAAATAAATCTCTAAAAGAATATATGAAAAAATGAAAAATGTCAGAAAATGTTGTTCAAATGTGATTGACCACCTTTAATGTTTATTTTGAAATTCTGGTGTCCGTTTTTTTGAAGATGTTTTCGAAGGACGCCATATTGTTAGTGTTTTTCTTATTTCTGTGAAGAACGTCAGATTGTGCATGCAATCTCTCGAATAAAAGGCCGCATATTATAGTTTTGCACAAGTGGTGTTCATACGAATATAGACGCTTTTCTTTCTGTACAAACATATGTAAATATTTAATATAAACGGAAAATAGAAATAGTGTTATTAAACATTTATACCATTTTTGACAAGCATAAATTTCTTAATGTATTACTTAAATATTTTCCACATTTATAGTAATCTGTAACCCACACGCAAGCATAACATAACATTCTAATGGTAATATTTGAGCATATACAACATTTATGATATCTATACATTTGCTTGAATATTAATGACATATTCATTTCCTAACAAGGTTCAATTTAGACAGTTTTGTTTGTTTTGGGTTTAACGCTGTTTTTCAATAGTATTTTAGTTCTGTAACGGCGGGCAGTTAACCTAACCAGTATTCTTGGATTCTGTACCAGTACAAACCTGTTCTCCGCAAGTAACTGCCAACTTCCCCACATGAATCAGAGATGGAGGACGAATTGTTTAATACAATGTCTTCTGCTTCTGTCATTTCGTCACTGAGAACATATGCCTCGCCCGGGGCTCGAACTCACAACCCCGTGATCCGTAGATCTGCGCTCTCCCTACTGAGTTGAGCGGACGGGCTCAATTTAGAAAACACATCACTTCTTGAGTTTGTTTACATTACTGACCAATCAGAAAAAAATAAACATTGCCTTATTCCCAGTTAGTTCCCTGTATTTTTGATGGTCTCTGATCTTATATATCATCTGAATATGACGCCACAACAACATATTCGTGCTGAAGTTAATATTCTTCAAAAATAAGAGGAAATAAACCGTATTTGTGTTGATCAAACTCTTATTTTCCAAAAATGAAATGTATATCATTTAAAAGATATATTCATTGAGAGAACGAAAATGCTTTCATCTAAGGTTTTATACAAAAATCCTTTAAATAAACCTATATATGACACTTTTAGACTTTCATATATAAAAAAGAAGGGACAAAAAGACGAAATGATGTCAGTATAAATTGTGGCTTGGATCAATCAAAATAAAAAATAAAGTTTATTTCAAAAATAGCATGTGGAGAATCAGATGTTGAAAATGTATAAACGTTTTGCATCTAAGTTTTTTTATTCTTGTTTTAGTGTGAGGTGACCAGACGGTTGATGCATATTCAAATGGGGACGGACATGGGCTATATAGGCAAGCCTTGCCGGGATCGGACATGTTCATTTTAGTAACAATGTTTCTGCGAATGAACCCCAATGTTGTTTTTTGCCTGTTGTGCTGATTTTATTGATGGGTGCATGTGTTCCATAATACGTCTTTAGAAATGTCCAGCCCTAGTTATATACTTTGCATTTGGTACTGGTTTTAAGGTTTCATTGTGAAACGAAGATACAGGTGTATGGTTTCTAGAACTATATAAGACTTGACACTTGCTGTCCCACAGTCCTTCCCATTTTTCTAACCAGGAGATAGGATTTTTTGAGGTTATCAGCAATTTCTTCCCTCAGTTCTCGTAAAGATGTTTAATGGGATAAGGACCAGCAGCTTTAACCACCCTAAGACTGGAGAGAACCTTTAGGATACCATTTAGGTTTATGTTGATGTCTGGCATCTGTGGATATATGTTTGGCCTGAAAATGAAGATCTTATTTTACAAAGACAGGACTGACCAAGAGACAGGGGAGATGTATGAGAAAAGACAGACTGAGAATGACCAGTTAATATATTGGCCATCTGTACATTGTATGAATGAACAGAACCTGTAAGTGGATCTTTTATAGGGGTGGAACGAAGGGTGCGTGTGGGCAGGCAATACCCTGAGAATCTTGCCTGAAGTTTTTCATAAGGTTATGTGACAGAATTTGTTTGAAATGAAAAATTGCAGCTACTATTTTCTTGCTGTGCATTGTCAAGTATGTTTTTTATGACTCTTGTGTCATTTTAGTTTACTTTTGATTAGAGATTTGAAGGATTTGTACATTTTGTATAGGGAGTAGTTTGACTTGAGTTTCTGGTACAACTTAGCCCTGGCTGTAATCACTTTTACTAAGCGAAAGTAAGAGTCTTTTACTACGTATCTGTTTGACTGTTAGATATTTTTTGCATACCAGAGTGAGTGATGTTTAAAAGCATATCCAGATCACTTCTGCCAATAATTTAAGGAGTTATAAGTTTCTTAAATGTCTGCTTTGGATCTGTTAATGTATGCTTTGAAATTATCCCAGTTTGTTTTCTTGGAAAGATGTATTTCAAGAGGGGTTAGTTTATTAAATTTTGGTCTAACATTAACAGAAGCACAAACAATGTCATGGTCTGGCATACCAGGAACGTTTTCTATATTGTTGGCATTATTTCCGTGACGTGTTTTCTCGCTTATCATTTTAGTATGATTGTGATCATCAAGAATATCAACACTTTTTTCTTAAATATGAGAAGAATCACGTACATCTTTTTTTATTGAAGGTATATAATTGGGATCCCAGGAGAATTGGGGAAAATTAAAGTCATAAAGGAGCCATTTCATACCTTCCTTTGGACAAACCAGATTCAAAGTGTGCTCAAATGTATATGATGGAATCGTTGTGCTATCTGCTATACATGTATGCTATTCGCTTTTACAAGTGTTTTGCTTCTTGTGGTTTGCTTTTTGCTGTTTGCTTCGCAACCCCCGGTGTGGCATGCTTTTTCCTATAAAAATTGCTTCTTGGGTTTTGCTTTTTGCTATTTTCCTTTAGCTTATTGAATTTGTCATTAAATAATGGCGGTGTGAGCATTTTATGTCTCGAAAGAGACATTGAAAGAAGCGAAAATGAGTAAGTTCAGCGGTTATAATTAATCAAGTGTAACTGTCTTATATAAAAGTTAACACCCCTTATTCTTTTTCTTTTTCTACATATATATACAGTAGCGATATAGTTCTTTATAGGAGTATAAGTCTCTGAAATTCTGATATGCTTGAAAATGTCGAAAAATCGATAATAAGTGAGTGGATTTTATATGACATAAAGAACAGTCCGATTTAGTGGTGTTCACCCTAAAAAGTAATCTTATACTTAGAACCGGTTACGAAAGTTACCTCCCTTTTATAAAAAGTCGCCACGAAGAATAATATATGTATAACAACAAACACGGTAATATATTCACTGATTTATTGTTTTCAAGTGAGAATATGTGGGTTCAGCTAGTGCACCAGTCACCATAAACCAATTATCTCGACAAGGACTTAAAGAACTCGAGGATATATGTTTCCACAGGACCTGGGACAGAAAAAATATGACTGATAAAAATCCTTGTTTTCATCCTAAAATTATGAGTCCAAAATGAAAAGTATGTAGTGAAATATGAGCCCACTTCTAAAGATACATATGCATACTGAAGGCCAGAATCTCGAGATTGAGCCTGCGAGCAATGGGATCACTTAATAATATTAATAAATTCTCCAGAAAATTGAAACTGTCACTATTTCACGTTTGTATTTAGTTACAAAATGAGACCAACCCCAAGTCTCTAGCCCTTCCAGTTCATGAAATATCTATCAGAAAACAAATACAGGTAGATAGAAATGTGGCACAATGAAAGGGCTGATCTAAAATATGGTTGTCAGCCTAGTATGGGTCAAATTCACGTGCCATTACTAAAAAGTATTACTAAATATGTAAATTAAGGCCACTCACGACCATCTAAAAACAATTGCTACATGCGATCGATATTTACTTTTTTACTTTTTCCGTCGGTCTTTCTATTGCTTTATCCGCCATTCTAACATTATCCGATTCATTTTCCTATTGAACAAAGAAGGCTGAAAACAGTGAATTATTATACAACAATTCACTGTTCTGACGTCACAATTATTACGTCAAAGCGTCAAACGGCATAGCGGCGCGCTGGAAAAGAAACCAATTGAAAACGGGCAAATATTGAATGAATGCCATCAAGGATGTACTTTAAAAGTCCTTCGTAACTTGTTAGAATCGAAATAATATATCTCATTTAGTGATTTGCTCTTGAATAAAATCATTGTTTGTCGTGCAGATGCGTATTATTATATCACTCGGGCTGCGCCCTCGTGATATAATTCCTTCGCATCTGAACTCCAAACAATGATTTATTCAGCGACAAATCACTAATGAGATATCTTAATTGAACAGAATTCCTTCGGTATTTTGGAATGTAATTTCTGATTGGCCAATAGCGACACACCTCCAACTGAACCTCAACATTTTGCACAAAATTACTCGGATATTATCATATCGCTTAGCAATCGAAAGACTGACAGAAAAATAAAAAAGTATATATCACGTGTAGCATATGTTTTTAGATGGTCGTGAGTGGCCTTAAGTTACATATTTAGTGATATTTGGTTAACAAATTAGAGGCAACATTTTCAACTTGACCATCATAAATCTTTGTCAGAATCTAGGCCTAATTAGATACTAGGTCATCTGAGGTAAAAACTAGGTTGGGTGAGCGACTGAGTGATATAGGGCCTTGAGAACCCTCTTGATTTTTTTTTTTGATTTTTTTTGCAAACAGATAGGTTATAGGATAGATACGTTACTGATTTTAATTGACTGAGTCCTTAATTGACTATTTTACATGACTTACATGTATGATTATTTTTCTGTCACAATATGAGTGGGATGATTATAACATGCTGCTTTAAAAAGCAATTATGTCTCCCCCATACATTGCTTTTGCCTTTGCCGTCTGTCTGTCCGTCCGCATTAAGCTTGTCCGGCTTTCACAGGTCAAACTGCTGGCTGGATTTCACTGAAACTTCACAGGAGTGATCAGTACTAAGCCTAGTTATGCATGTCACCGGCACGTTCTGCTTCACTGAACAAAATGGCCACCAGAGCTAAAAATAGAATAATCTTGTCCGGCTTTCACAGTTCAAACTGCTGGCTGGATTTCAACAAAACTTCTCAGGAGTGATCGATCAGTACCAAGCCTAGTTGTGCATATTGCCGGCACCTCCGCTTCGCTGCACAAAATGGCCACCAGAGCTAAAAATAGAAAAATCTTGTCTGGCTTTCACAGGTCAAACTGCTGGCTGGATTTTAACGAAACTTCACAGAAGTGATCAGTACCAAGCCTAGTTGTGCCTATCTCCGGCATGTTCTGCTGCGCTGCACAAAATGGCTGTCAGAGCTAAAAGTAGAAAAATTTTGTCCGGCTTTCACAGGTCAAATTGCTGGCTGGATTTCAACAAATTTACAGGAGTGATCAGTACCAAGCCTAGTTGTGCATATCGCCGGCACATTCTGCTTCGCTGCACAAAATTGCCACCAGAGCTAAAAATAGAAAAATCTTGTCCAGCTTCCACAGGTCAAACTGCTAGACAGATTTCGACGAAACTTCACAGGAGTGATCAGTACCAAGCCTAATTGTGCATATCACTGACATGTTATACCCCGCTGCCACAAAATGGCTGCCAGAGCTAAAGGTATATCTAGGAAGGAGACATACATTTTTATGACAAAAACACCTTCTAGTTTTATATTAAAGTAAAATCTGGGAGATTTAAATTCATATGAATCTTGATAACATTGTAAGTCTGTGTTTTCTTAATGTTTTTTTTTTATTAAGTAGTGAAAACAATAAAGATCTATTTACTCTTTAATGTTATGTTATGCACATACATTGTATTTTAATATTTCAACTTTATTACCATGATTTTTGGTAAAATGAAAGGACTGTGCCCATGCCACTATTTATGAAGTATCTATTATTTGTTGTAACGTATCTGCTCTATTTCAGGTGATGCATTTTACAGAAGAATACAACTAATTGAACTAAATATTCTTTTATATCTTTAATTAGATTATAAAACGTATAAAAGTAGAAGAACATCTAATATCAATTACATCTTTTAATCAGAAGCAATTAGAACAATTTAACTTTAGCCTGCTGGAGGGAAGTGATTCTGCCTTTGTGCAGGCTGATCATGGTCTTCACTGTTCCCTATTCAATCAGTAAATTTTCAGTGAACACCCCTTCGAATAATAAATTGTACTGCCTAAATTGAATGATAGACCAGTCCATTTTAGAAATTTAGCAATGTATATACATGTATAATGGTTAAATGTTAGCAATATGGAATTAACAATCAATGATTTATATAAGAAATGAATGAATGATAAAGTTTTCAACATTTTCGTCAACCCCATGACCTATACTGAACAGTCCTGTTTTGCGACTGGTTTCAAGTAAAAGATAAAAAAATATGTTCCGTTTGTCCACACGAATACTTCATGCTGAATTATGTAAACGTTATTTTTTTCTAAAATACACAAACTTCTCTCCATTTCAGATACTTTGTGAAGAATACGGGCAAAATGGGTGCAGCATGAATAAGGATATATTTTCAGCAAAATAATTCCAACTTGTATAAAGAACAAATCCTGAAAATATTTCAGCTCACTTTAAAATCTTCGAACAGATTCTCTGAAGTCAAAATAATGCTGTGATCAGAACTTGCAGTATGTTTAGAATTTGTAGACTGAAAACAATTTCAGTCATTTTATGTACTGATAGTGCTAATTCTGTAGAAACTGGGTAATACATATTGAAATTCTCCATTTTTATGGTTCATTCAGAAGTAAGCAAATTGAAAGAAGAAGATGAATCACATTTGTAGTGTAGTGAGCTCTATGTTAAATAGATCAGATTCTGACATGTACATTTGTGGAGGATGTAGAGAAACATTCAGCACCATTTGCTTGCTTCACCAGCACATGACCGGGCATAGTTCAGGTGGTTCGTACCATTTCGATAACATTATTAACGTTGCATTTCCTAAATATGATTCAACATGTACATCAACGCAGACAGACGAAATACAGACAAATTATCTTCAACAGATGGAGTTTGCTGAAAGGGTTGAGCATTTAGCAGATGTTAGACAGAAGAGGTTGGCTGAGCCAGGGGAAACTAAAGATGAAGCTAAGTATAAAGATGCACATCTAGGACCACTCGACGGTAATACAGATGTGAACAAATTAAGGCTATCAGTGGGAAGAGATGAAAGTTTAGAAAATGAAAAAAATGAATTATTTTCTGCTACAGATACCAATGAAAGCAGATATACTGGTAAGATATATACCATAGGAGAGTGCTTTGTGAGGATCAAGAAGCTTACTGAAGGTGATCTAAATTCATTGATGCGAGAGAAGAATGAAATTAAACACGAGCCAAATTTCAAACAGATAAAGAGAAATTCAGCTGTTTGCTCTACAGAATCACCACCATCTCATTTTACTGACATTTTGCCTGAAATTAATGAAAATAATATTGATAGTCCTAGTGGTCATATTGAAGAAGATGATGATGTTGATGATGAGGACGACGACTGTGATATTAACAATTATTTAGAAGAAAATATGCAAGAAAATTCTAGTAATTTTGAAAGGAATGAACAGACAACGGATCTTGTTTTTAAAAGTCCAGAGACCGTGTCATTCTGTAAGAAAATTAGAAAGAAAATTACTATGTCTGAACCAGAAAATTATGTTAGTGCAATAAGTACCAGGAAAGAAAAAGGAAGATTTAAGGAAAGCCTACGGAAGATAAAGAACAAGAAACAGAACTTGGAAGAAGATACCATAAAGGCCGACAATTTTTCAACTGACAAACAAGAAGGTCAACCAGAAATTGAAAATGATTTTGATCATGACATTGATAATATTGTAAATATGGATAGTGATGAAAATGTGTCTCAAACTTTGAAGGAAAAAGAATATTTCTATGGTACAATTACTTTTCAGGACTTCATAATTGAAAGAATTAAGCCTACCGGGATATTTTTTAAAGGTGAAAAAGACGATCATAACCAGGTTCATGTGGATGACACATGGCTCCCCAGTAATGCAATGATAAATGTAAGTGTATCATCTGCTAACAAGCATAGTTTTGATGGAAGGTGTTATGGGTTAAATGAAGATGTTGATATTAGTGATCTTTCGAAAGAAGAAGTAAAAAGCTTGAGGAAAAAATTGAAGTACAAACAAAGGCCTAAGTTGATTTGTAACGAGTGTGGTAAATCTTTCAAACACACACACCATTTTGAAGGTCACATGAATTTGCATGCTGGGCATAAACCGTACATGTGTCATTACTGCGGAAAATCTTATCCCAAAAAATCAACGCTGCAAACGCATGAGCAACATAAACATTCAGACAAGAATACCTGGTTCAAGTGCTCTATTTGTAATGAAAAACGGTTTCCAACTGCAGCAAGGCTGAGACTTCATGAAGACACACATTCGACTGATTATATACACATATGTCACACATGTAACAAGTCATATAAGAGTTTAAACCTATTGAAAGCTCATGTTGAATATTCACACAATAACAAAAACTTCAGATGTAATCATTGTAGAAAATCTTTCAGTTCTATTGAGGAACGCGATTTACACCAGAAAGTTAAACACGATGCTGTAATTAAATGTATGACCTGTGGACGGCAATTCACAAGTGTGAGAAGTAAACAGAGACACGAAAAAATTCATCTTGGGGTTAAACCTCACGAGTGTCACATATGCCTTCGCAGGTTTCTTCAGAAAGCACCATTCTGGGTCCATATGGAAAAACATCACGATTTGACCAAGCTGGATTTGATCCGCCTGTTTCCAGAAAAACACATGGATAAGAATCGACAACACCTGTTTAAAGAGATGCAGGTTACAGAACAATTCGAGACAGATACAATGGAGACCACTGATTATTGTAATGATGATAATCAATTAATCGTAGATACTAGTGAATAAGTTAATCAATAAAAGTTACAAAGTTTTCAGTCTAAGATTATTGCGTTAAATGGTCAATTAGGGTAGTGGATCAACAAGGACAAGCAGCGAATTATGTATTCACTATGCGATTTCACCATTTTCCTGTTTTACTGATCAGAATGTCATGTGCACACTGAGCTATTTAACTTCTGAATGATATGCCAAATTGCCTGACATGGAATACGTAATTACACAGAAATTGCCAAGTGTCATGACCGGTTCATTACCTTTAGATAGAGGCCATTTCATCTGGTCAACTTTTTGGATACACAAGCTGTTGACACTTACTGATTTAAAGTGGTTTTTTAGCTCACCTGAGCAATGCTCAGGGTGAGCTATTGTGATCACGCTGTGTCTGTCGTGCGTGCGTCCGTCCGTCTTCAACAATTGTGTTTAAAAGACATCTCTTCCATAACCACTGAATGGATTTTGATGTTCCTTTGTTGGTCCTCTACCAAAGTTGTTCAAACGGTTCCGCTTGGTTGCACACAGTGGCCCGCCAGAGCTAAAAATAGAAAAATCTTCAAACGACATCTCCTCCTAAACTGATGGTCCGATTTTGAAATAATTTCACAAAAATGGTCCTTATGTCACCCTCTACCAAGATTATTCAAATTATATTGATTTGTCAAAAAACATGGCTGCCAGTGCTAAAAATAGAAAAATCTTCAAACGACATCTCCTCCTAAACTGATGGTTCCATTTTGAAATAATTTCACACAAATGGTCCATATGTCACCCTCTACCACCAGAGGGCATGGTCACTTTTCCCTATATGTATATAGTGGAAACTTTAAAAATCTTCTTATGTGAAACTACTGGCCCGATTTTAGAATAATTTTACACAAATGGTCCTTGTGTGACCCTCTACCAAGAGTGTTCAAATGATTTTGATTTGTCAAAAAACATGGCCGCCAGAGGGTGTGGTCACTTTTCCCTATATGTATATAGTGGAAACTTTAAAAATCTTCTTGTGTGAAACTGTTAGCCCGATTTTAAAATAATTTTACACAAATGCTTCTTGTGTGACTCTCTACCAAGATTATTCAGATTATTCCGATTTGTCAAAAAACATGGCTGCCAGGGGGCGTGGGCACTTTTCCCTTCATGTATACCATACTTGTCCAAATTATTGCCCTAAGATCAAAAGATGGCCACACACCTGTGTCTGACATGTACTTACTATAGGCTTTTATATTAGAAACTTTGAAAATCTTCTTCTCTGAATCAATAATAGCTAGAGCCTTGATATTTGGCATGTGATATCAGATTTGTAATGTCTACCATAATTTTTCAAAGTATTGCCCTAGGTTCAAAAGTGTGTGTGACATGTATGTAATATAGGTTAACATAGAAGAAACCTAACTCTGTACTTACACAAGCACACTTGAAGCCTTGTACACAGGTGAGCGCTTTAGGGTCAGTGACCCTCTTGTTTCTGTTTTGTCAAGGTTTAAGAAATAAGCTCAGTTAAATGATGTGTATCAGAGCTTTCTGCCCCTATAAATCTACCCCCGGCAAAAAAAGAATGTTTTCTTCCCCAAGTTTGAACTTAAAATTCCCAAATCATTGTTAACTTTAGGTGTTCTTGCTGCTATACAATAATTGCTACTTTTATCTGTTTATTTTGGTTCTGTAAACAGCTCTTATAATATACTGTTGAACAATTATTAAGATCTAGCCTCACATTTGGAAATATTACACACAAAAAGCACCTTTATATAGAGTATGGTAATTTTCAATTTTTCCCAATTATGACAATTTCTGAGAGCATTTTCCCAATTCCATAGAAAGCTGTTTATATGTATGTGAACTTCATCATAAACAAACCAAATACAATAGATACATCAAATGTTCTGTGCAACAAGCCAGTTCTCTGATTTCAAGACTGTACTAGGCATGAATGTATGTGTTGTAATTTAATTTTGCAACTACACTTTCGAAAACCCAAAAATATTTTGATATCATAAAATGGATCACTTATACAGTATTTTGAGACATAAATGGCATATATTGTCAAAACTTTTAACTGATATGTTTTGAATTAAAGTCTTATTGCTGTTGTTCCAGTGGTTGTATCTGTTAATGATACTACTAAGTAAAGGAAGTAAAAAATTAATACTGTCTTGCCTTAAATTTTCAGTCCATGAACTCTTCTCTTACTGTGAGATTAAAATGTACAATGCAGGGAATTGCAACAATATATCTTAGATTTCAACTAAAACTGATTATATAAGAAATATTAACTATGCATACATTCAAAAAAGAAGAGGGAATATAATATGAGCCGCACCATGAGAAAACCAACATAGTGCATTTGCGACCAGCATGGATCCAGACCAGCCTGCGCATCCGTGCAGTCTGGTCAGGATCCATACTGTTCGCTTTCAAACCCTATTGCAAGTAGAGAAACCATTAGCGAACAGTATGGATCCTGATCCGACTGCGCAGATGCGCAGGCTGGTCTAGATCCATGCTGGTTGCAAATGCACTATGTTGGTTTTCTCATGGTGCAGCTCATTTTGTTTTGCTCATTGCTGGTCAGTCGGTAGACAATTTTGTTTCCATTT
Organism: Mercenaria mercenaria; assembly: GCF_021730395.1. Taxonomy (NCBI): domain Eukaryota; kingdom Metazoa; phylum Mollusca; class Bivalvia; order Venerida; family Veneridae; genus Mercenaria; species Mercenaria mercenaria. Next base: position 34,448,786 of record NC_069374.1, read on the forward strand.
AATAACTAGAGAATACTTAGCCTGCAGTCGTCATACTTCATGGGATGATTGTCTTTGTTTAGTAGGCAATTCATTTAGTTTTAGGGGTCAGTAAGTCAGAGGTCAAGGTCACAATGACTTTTAGACTGAAAATGATTACGACTCTTAACTAAAGAATGATTTGGCCTATACAAGTCAAATGTCATAAGATGGTTGCCTGTGGTCAGTATATGATCTCTATGAGGTTCATTTAAAGTCAAAAGTCAAGTTCACAATGAAACCAAAAACAGTTAAGCTTTCAATTGCCATAGGATAATAGCCTGTGGTCTGCAGGCTACACAAATTGTTTTGGGGGTCAGTATGTTAAGGGTCAAGGTCACAGTGACAGCTAGACTGGAAATGGTTTTGCTCAATATCTAGAGAACCCATATACCTACTGAAACTTCATTTAAAAGGAGTATGGTCCTCTCAGTAACTGAGGAATATTTTGCCCTATAGTTGCATAACTACAACTTTGCGGCAGACTAAATGATACCCCCATAAACCGCTTGCCTGTATGAAATAAATACCTGTTTTGCAAGTGTAAAATGTCTGTAAAGAAGCCGAGTTTTGTCGAGCCCGCTTGCGGTGAGCTCAATATAGTCGCCACTTTGGCGGGTCAGTGTATGTGCGTGCGTCTAATTTTGTCCGGACCACAACTTTGACATGCATGAACCAATCTTGTTTATATTTGGCATGAATGTTTACCTCAATGAGAAGGCGTGTCATGCACAAACCCCATATTCCTATCTCAAAGGTCAAGTTTACAGTTGGAGGCCAAAGGTCAAATTGAAGTTTGTCTGGACCATAACTTTAACATGCATGGACCAAATGCTTACTTCAATGAGAAGGAGTGTCATGCATAAACCCCTGGTTCCTATCTCAAAGGTCAGGGTCAGAGTTTGAGGTCAAAGGTCAAATTGAAGCTTGTTCGGAGCATTTCTTCTTCATGCATTGTGGGATTTTTATGTAACTTGGCATGAATGTTCATTACCATGAGACAGAGTGTCATACACAAGAACCAGGTTCCTAGATCTAAGGTCACACTTAAATAGGCCAAAGGTCAGATACAAGAATGACATTGTCTGGAGCATGTCTTCTTCATGCGTAAGGGGATTTTGATGTAACTTGGCACTTCTGTTCAACACCATGAGGCAACCCTGTTTTTAGAATTACTTCCCCTTGTTGTTACTATAAATAGCGTATATTGTAACTTTTTTATTACTGGCCGTCTGGAAAAATTGAGACCACTTTTCTATGGTACAACATGCATGTTACATCCAATTTTTAGGTGTATTTTGATCTATCTCTACCTGGTAAGGAGTTTTATGCGGACTTGTATTATATAGATTTTTTTTGTAATTGGTCAAAAAATTCCATATGCTAATACAGGTGCTAGTGTAAATCAGTTCTGACACCGCCAAATAGGATAATGAATGTTACCTTTTTAGACAGCTGGCCGGCTCGACATTCTGCCCGTGGGCATGCAGAATGTATTTCTAGTTATAACTACATGACAGCATAAAATGTTTATGCGAGTAATATTAATGAACAGACAAGATTTTAAGTTCAGAAGGCCATAACTCCACCCAAAATTGGTGGTTTGAGACTGAAATTAAACTTGGCATGTATTTTATCACCGTGTACCAAAAAGCTGAGTACCAAAAATGATTTCAGTTTTATTCTTTCAAGAGTTAGTTTATGCTAATTTATTTTACGCTGATCATGATGAAAGCTTCAAGCTTATTTGAATCACTCTCGAGTCCCCTTCCTGGAAAACCCAGTACTGGTGTCATATGAGAGGGAGCGGTCGTGATCCCAGTGGGGCTCTAACCTATGACCCCTGGATTGAGCTGCCAGCACCTTAACTACTAGACCACCGCTCCCCTTAAAATATTTTGCAATTTTATGTCAGAAAAGGGCAGGAATTGGTAGATTATCAAATTTGAACTTGGTCTGTGACCATATAGCTGTGTACTTTAATTCAGTCCATTCAATAGTTAATGAAAAGACAACCAAAGTTTGCAAGGGGCCATAACTCCACCCAGAATAGGTGGATTGTAACCAGAGTCAACCTTTTTTATTATAATCATATATCTGTGTACCAAAAATGCATTGGTTATACAATGTAATCATATAATTGTTTCATAACATATCTTATTTGCCTCACTAAAATGGACATGCTGTCTAAGTAGCAGATGAAATAGTTCCAGCAGGGTCAATACAAAACCATGGACCAAAAAACATTAATAGTCAAGAGCAGTGCCATAACCTAACTGGTGTAAGCTTAGTGGAGCTTCAAAACAATAGAAAACACAACAGCTACATTTTTGGTATTAAATAGTTTATTATATATCAAAAAGTGCATTAACATAAAATTCAAAATTATGAAAAATTAAGAATAAAGAAAATTAAAATAAATGTATATTTAAAACTATAAAAATATTATAAACAAAAGAAAATTGACTAGAAATGTGCAAAAATGACAAGGACTAGAAGTTTTGATTCAAGTGTAAAACATAACCTAAATACAAATAAATATATTACCTAGTGATTACTTTTGGTAAAAGCTCATGTCTCCCCATAACACTTCATTATAATGGCAGGTTGAATGAACATGCAATATCTGGTCAAAGCACAAAGACATTTGTCAGAAGGTAGACCAACATTAATGTTCAACAATTCAATTAATAATACAATTTACTTTTTTGGAAAATAGGAAATGAAATCATTAACCTTTAGCCTGCTCGCCCTTTTTGACCAGTGCAGACCAAGATCAGCCTGCACGGATCATGGTCTGCACTGTTCACTATTCAGTCAGTATATTTTCCGTGAACATCCCTTTGAATAGTAAGTGGTATTGCCCAAACTGAATGATGGACCATCACATTTTAGAAATTTAGTAGGGTAAAGGTAGGAATTCAAAAGGAAACTGAAAACAACCATATTATTTACCCTTACCCTGCTAAATTTCTATAATGAACTTGTCCATCTTTCAATTTCGACATTACCATTAAAGGTCCATTACTAAGGGAAAGTGAGTTGGCATTTTTTTTCATAGCCAGTGCATAGACTTCTGCAAGACACTAAATAATGAAGATTGGCAGGTCAAAATTTACAGAAGGTCTTTGGAACTCAAAGAAATGTATGTGTATTATGTTGAAATTTCAATGAATCGACAGAATGACCCCTCAGGTCTTTTTAACTTTCTTCATACTTCATAGAAAAATAATTGTACATATACTGCGATTTATTTCGAATTTCCACATACCAACTTTCATTTTCCAATAAAATGAAATAGTTTCTGTGCTTTTTAAAAGAAATTAAAATGTTCACTTTCCTTAGTATTGGACCTTTAACTGTTAAAAGCAAAAAGGGGTGTTTACCAAAAAGATGCCGACTGCATGGCGAACAGTGCAGATCTTGATCAGACTGCATGGATGTGCAGGCAGATCAAGATCTACACTTGTCGCAAAAGCAGAATCAATCGTGTCCAGCATGATACGGGTTAAGCATTGTTGTAAAAGCTCAGAACTTAGCATAACACTGTTAGTGCTAGTTGCAACCATTCTTATTCATAAAGTGCAAAACTGTGTTGATATTACTTTATTACAGACAATTTAACTGACTGGTGAAGAATGAAGTTGTTTAAAAAGTGTTTAAACAGTGAAATATAGCGTATTTATTACTTCAAGGGCCCATAACTGAGCTTGATCCAAAACTGATCTGACCTACAGGGTGATAACTCTGAAATGTTGTTCAACTGGAAAATGTGAAAGACATGAAAAATTAGCCTCAGTACTGACCTTTCCTACAAAGTTTGTTTTAAAATGGAACATGAAGTAGTTTTAGAGAAGTACTCCAGACAACTTTTGTGACAGACTGATGGACAGACAGACAGACAAGACAAGACAAAAATAATTAATTATGACACATTAAAATAATATTCTGGTCTTAAGTACATTAAACATATCAAATAATCAACAATATCTCTAACATAAGACCTAAGGGTCATTTGTGCAATATATTGTTATATGAAATATATGTAGCAACATATCGTTGTATGAAATATATGTAAAACTATGATCTTGACAATGTTATCACTTGAAAGGCAAACAATTTTGTACCAAAAAGACCTCCCTTCTACCATTCAGTTATTATAATACATTGCAATGAAATGAACAAATAGAGTTAAATAATAAAAATGTATAGTGTATGCTTACTGGCTGGGTGGTACAGCATACATGTATAATAAGTAAAAAGCTTATCAAATCAAACTGGTATTATGAACGTATAAAATGTAGTCTCACTAAAGAATGTTAAATAAAACATATATTAAATTAATAAATAATACTGCGATAATAAATATGTGTGTGCAAAAGGTATGCAAAACAAATGAGATAACATGAGCCGCGCCATGAGAAAACCAACATAGTGTGTTTGCAACCAGCATGAATCCAGACCAGACTGCACATCCGCGCAGTCTGGTCAGGATCCATGCTGTTCGCTTTCAAAGCCTATTGCAATTAGAGAAACATTAAGTGAACAGCACGGATCCTGACCAGACTGCGCGGATGCGCAGGCTGGTCTGGATCCAAGCTGGTCGCAAACACACTATGCTGGTTTTCTCATGGCACGGCTCATAGTTCAAGAACTTTTCAAGCTAATAAAAACTGTTTAGTGTGATTTTCCCATAGACGCCCATTGTGGAAATTATCTGGAGGACCAAAATTTTCCTATCGATCCAACAAAAATTTCCTTTGGATGCAATGATGCTTTGAAAAATTTACATGGAATAAAATCTGACTTTGTAGAAGAACAGGTGTTTCAAATGTGCAGAACTACTTTAATGTATAAACTTATGGGTCACAACATAACAATGAAATAAGATTATAAAGATTGCCTAATATTCATGACAATTTATATTTATAACACAATGAAATATACAAAAAGTCTCCAGTCTTCCTATTATGTTATGGTTAACAGCAGTTCTGAAGTTGTATTAAAGCTATCTGCCAAAGGATATAAGTAACAAGATAAAAACAGCTGGGGTTTCAGCTGCCTTCTAACAGATTTTAAGCTAAATGCTATTATATGCAATTAACATCATTCACTTAGACTTACTAATATTTACAAACTAAATTTCTCAACTATCAACTAGCAAATTATCTGCTAAAAATGTTAATAGGTGTCTTCCTATATTTAATTATCAGCTTACATTTTACACTCTCAAAAATGGTTAACTACCGAACTGTCAGCCTAATTATCATGAATGAGGTGACTAATCATGGCATGAAGGAACCATATAATTACATGATTTACTACATTAAAAAAATTCTACCATCAGAATAATGCCAAAATGAGCTTTATCTCGTGTTGTACATGTTTATTCAATGACATTTTGTTGACATACCGGTAATTGCCATTATTTATAAATACACATGCAATGTGGTTAAAATTCCTTTTTACAGAATCATGAAAGATTGATCAGTCAAAGGCAGAACGATTAAAATTACTGAAATGTGGCCCAAAATTCAGAAAGGAAGCTGTTTTGATCAATTTTTGGTCATTTAGGGTACATATCACATTTAATAATGACAAGTTAAAGATAAAGCCACTTTTGTGTCGATTTAGCAATGCTGAGATTTGGCTGATTCTCAACCCTGTCTTTAATACAGTTTACATACATTTATAGATGAGAAACAATAACTTGATTTTATCAAGTTGATATTATATTCAATAACAGTGACTGCATATTCTCCATTATAGCCATCTTCAAATGATCCATTATAGCCATCTTCAAATGATTTTAAGCTGGCATATGAATGCTTTCTACACGACTCTAAAATCTTTCAACTTCAGTTTACTGCCATGTCTACAATGGTTTGAAGTTGTAATGGTTAACAGATTTATGCTTGAAATATCAGCTGTCTACACTTTACTCTTATGTACAGGGCTTACAGCTATTAAAGCTTATTTATCTACAGTAATTTACAGTTAATTAAATGCTAAAAATGTCTATGAACGCTCTGCTATATCTAGTACTACAATGGATAACAGTAACCAAGATTTTGATCTTATTTACGCCAATTTAAGTGATTTTCTGCTTTATAAGACATTAACAGCTGTCAATTCAAATGTGAACAGCTGTTAACTAACCATTTACCAATAGTACACACAAGTTTACTGTTTACACAAGTTAGTAATACCTGTCTATTAAAGGAAGACAGACAGTTCTCTTCCAATTTTTTACGACTTACCAGTTATAGTTTATAGATTCTTGCATGCCGGACAGGATTTTCCGGTGCTAGAAAAACTCATCTTTCATCCATGGGTGTAAGATGACTCAAGTGAAAGAAAAAAATCAATTTTTTTATTTATATCTTCTACAAATTGAAGAATACGGCATGCAAGAAAAAGAATCTATCACAGTTGAAGGTACAGATGGAAATATCTGGCTCAAGGGTAACTGTTTTGTGAGAACTCGGCAGAGCCTCGTTACCACCTAAACAGTTACCCTTGAGCCAGATATTCCCATCCGAACAGATTCTTTATAGTCTAGTCCAGTACTGTTACAGTCTTTATATAGATTACAGCTATCTTCTAACTATATTAAGTTGTCTACTAATGCTCCACTGAGAATACTTTTACAATGGTTATGATATGTGCATGACAATTCTTGTGAAAAGTCCTGAGATCACCAAAAAGCAAAGTAATAAATCAGAATGCTGTATATACGAGGCTACGTCAAACACTGTTGGATCGTACTTGAAGCAGTATTTGCTGTTAACAACCTTAAAATTCTGTGTCTCGCAAAATGCTGTACCATTTCTGTAGGCTTCACCTGAAATTTTTAGGAGTATACTAAAATCATTTTTTTGCCTGTAGGTGCTTTTTTGAGACAGATACTTTTCAATGACAGCTAATAACTACAGAAAACAAGAGGACCATGATGGTCCTGAATCGCTCATCTCTTCCCACATGACCCAGTTTTGAGTATGACGTCGTTTTTTTCTATTATTTGACATAGTGACCTAGATTTTGAGATCATGTCACCCAGTTTTGAACTTGACCTAGATATTATCAAGATAAAAATTCTGACCAATCTTCATGAAGATCCATTGAAAAATATGGTCTCTAGAGAGGTCACAAGGTTTTTCTATTATTTGACCTGTTGACCTAGTTTTCGAAGGTATGTGACCCTGTTTTGAACTTTACCTAGATATCATCAAGGTGAATATTCTCACTAACTTTCATGAAGATCTCATAAAAAATATGGCCTTAAAAGAGGTCACAAGGTTTTTCTATTTTTATACCTACTGGCCTAGTTTTTGACCGCACGTGACCCAGTTTCGAAACTGACCTAGATATCATCAAGGTGAACATTCAGATCAATTTTCATGAACATCCATTGAAAAATATGGCCTCTAGAGAGGTCAAAAGATTTTAATAATTTTAGACCTACTGACCTAGTTTTTGACCACAGTTGACCCAGTTTCAAATTTGACCTAGATATCATCAAGATGAACATTCAGATCAACTTTCATACAGATCCCATGAAAAGTATGGCCTCTAGAGAGGTCACAATGTTTTTTATTATTTGACCTACTGACCTAGTTTTTTATGGCACGTGACCCAGTTTCAAACTTGACCTAGATATCATCAAGGTGAACATTCTGACCAATTTCTATGGAGATCCATTCAAAAGTATGGCCTCTAGAGAGGTCACAAGGTTTTTCTATTTTTAGACCTACTGACCTAGTTTTTGACTGCACATGACCCTGTTTCAAACTTGACCTAGATATCATCAAGATGAACATTCAGACCAATTTTCATACAGATCCCATGAAAAATATGGCCTTTAGAGAGGTCACAAGGTTTTTCAATTATTTGACCTACTGACCTATTTTTTGAAGGCATGTGACCGACTTTCGAGTCTGACCTAGATATCATCAAGGTCAACATTCAGACTAACTTTCATACAGATCCCATGAAAAATATGGCTTCTAGAGAGGTCACAAGGTTTTTCTATTATTTGACCTACTGACCTAGTTTTTGATGGCACGTGACCCACTTTCGAACATGACCTAGATATCATCAAGGTGAACATTCTGACCAATTTTCATGAAGATCTCATGAAATATATGGCCTCTAGAGAGGTCACAAGGTTTTTCTATTTTTAGACCTACTGACCTAGTTTTTGACGGCACGTGACCCAGTTTCGAACTTGGTATAGATATCAACAAGATGAATATTCAGACCAACTTTCATACAGATCCCATGAAAAATATGGCCTTTAGAGAGGTCACAAAGTTTTTCTATTATTTGACCTACTGACCTAGATTTTGAAGGCACGTGACCTAGTTTCGAACTTGACCTAGACATCATCAAGGTGAACGTTCTGACCAATTTTCATGAAGATCTTGTGAAATATATGGCCTCTAGAGAGGTCACAAGGTTTTTCTATTTTTAGACCTACTGACCTAGTTTTTAAAGGCACGTGACCCAGTTTCGAAGCTGACCTAGATATCATCAAGGTGAACATTCTGACTAATTTTCATGAAGATCTTGTGAAATATATGGCCTCTAGAGAGGTCACAATGTTTTTCTATTTTTAGACCTACTGACCTAGTTTTTGACCGCATGTGACCCAGTTTCGAACTTAGCCTAGATATCAACAAGATAAACATTCAGACCAACTTTCATACAGGTCCCATGAAAAATATGGCCTTTAGAGAGGTCACAAGGTTTTTCTACTATTTGACCTACTGACCTAGATTTTGAAGGCACGTGACCCACTTTCGAACTTGACCTAGATATCATCAAGGTGAACGTTCTGACCAATTTTCATGAAGATCTTGTGAAATATATGGCCTCTAGAGAGGTCACAAGGATTTTCTATTTTTAGACCTACTGACCTAGTTTTTGAAGGCACGTGACCCAGTTTCGAAGCTGACCTAAATATCATCAAGGTGAACATTCTGACTAATTTTCATGAAGATCTTGTGAAATATATGGCCTCTAGAGAGGTCACAAGGTTTTTCTATTTTTAGACCTACTGACCTAGTTTTTGACCGCATGTGACCCAGTTTCGAACTTAGCCTAGATATCAACAAGATAAACATTCAGACCAACTTTCATACAGGTCCCATGAAAAATATGGCCTTTAGAGAGGTCACAAGGTTTTTCTACTATTTGACCTACTGACCTAGATTTTGAAGGCACGTGACCCACTTTCGAACTTGATCTAGATATCATCAAGGTGAACGTTCTGACCAATTTTCATGAAGATCTTGTGAAATATATGGCCTCTAGAGAGGTCACAAGGATTTTCTATTTTTAGACCTACTGACCTAGTTTTTGAAGGCACGTGACCCAGTTTCGAAGCTGACCTAGATATCATCAAGGTGAACATTCTGACTAATTTTCATGAAGATCTTGTGAAATATATGGCCTCTAGAGAGGTCACAAGGTTTTTCTATTTTTAGACCTACTGACCTAGTTTTTGACCGCATGTGACCCAGTTTCGAACTTAGCCTAGATATCAACAAGATAAACATTCAGACCAACTTTCATACAGGTCCCATGAAAAATATGGCCTTTAGAGAGGTCACAAGGTTTTTCTACTATTTGACCTACTGACCTAGATTTTGAAGGCACGTGACCCACTTTCGAACTTGACCTAGATATCATCAAGGTGAACGTTCTGACCAATTTTCATGAAGTTCTTGTGAAATATATGGCCTCTAGAGAGGTCACAAGGTTTTTCTATTTTTAGACCTACTGACCTAGTTTTTGAAGGCACGTGACCCAGTTTCAAACTTGACCTAGATATCATCAAGGTGAACATTCTGACTGATTTTCATGAAGATCTTTTGAAATATATGGCCTCTAGAGAGGTCACAAGGTTTTTCTATTTTTAGACCTACTGACCTAGTTTTTGAAGGCACGTGACCCATTTTCGAACTTGACCTAGATATCATCAAGATAAACATTCTGACCAACTTTCATAAAGATCCCATGAAAAATGTGATCTCTAGAGTGGTCACAAGCAAAAGTTTACGGACGCACGCACGCACGCACGCACGGACGACGGACACCGCACGATCACAAAAGCTCACCTTGTCACTTTGTGACAGGTGAGCTAAAAATAGACATTTCAAATTTTATTTTCAAAATTTGGATTTTTTCACATAAGCACTGGTTTCTATTATATCTCTGGTTTATTATATTGCCTACCAGGAATGTTATTTTTGAGAGAGTATCATAAACCCACACATTTTAGGCAAAAAATAATTTCTCTCAAAAATCCATAAAAAGCGTGTACTCTGAAAGTGACTAGAAGTGGTATAAACTTATTGTCATAAGTTTTATTGCGCAGAAGGTAGTTAAGTGTTGCAACGCTTTTGAAACAATGCAGAAAATTTACATTCTTCTTGCATATTTACCATTATCTAACATTTATTTTCACCCACCTTATCATTTTTCAGTGTCATATATACATTCTATGCCAAATTTGGTGGAAACAGATGTTGAAAAATTTCACCCAAACTGCAGGCGAGTAGCTTTGACTGGTCTGAAATCTTAAGTTTGATAACCTTTAGACAGCTGAGTCAAAGACTCAAAAGAAGATCAGTCTGTTGTATATGACTGAAACATGCAGAACTAAATTTAGCATGAAACAAGATCAACAGCTTAATCAGTGTTACCTAATCTCGTCCCATTGTAGAAAGCATCTTTGCATGAAGTATAGACAGACTGACAGAACTTCTCACACACATGTACCTTCCCCCTGCAATCATGCAACAGTAAAATTAAGTAAGATACATTATGTAGTACAGACTGACCTGCAGAACTTCTCACACAAACATGTGTAGTATAAATTGACTGGGCAGAACTTCATAAATGTACATTCTCTCGGCAATCAAACAACAGTAAATTAAATAAGATACGCATGTATATAAGTACAACAGCCAGTCAAGTAAGAAGGTGCACATAATGTTTATTCTCAACATGATGAAATATAATTACATAGCTTATAGAGCATAAATTAACCATATTTTAGTTTTTTTTTTCATGTTCAACGATGAAAAATTCAATGTAACACTTCAATAAATGTCAAATCTACAGACTTTTCTCAAGACTTACTCTTTGTACCAATGAAACTGATCTGGACTACAGAAATAGCACATCATATAGTTGATATGGTTATGACAGTCCTGGCTTGCCATGTACAGAGGTAGCGAGTTGGATGAGAAGACAGACGTCACCTCTGTTCTCTTACAGCAAGCATTGTGTGAATACCAGGAACAGTTTATAAGTCCTCCTTCAGCCTTTGCTACTCGTGTATTTTCTGTAATATCAAAAGCAATGTGTAATAAAGATTGATGTAAGAGACAAGCGTTTTGAAGACACTAATTCAAAAATAGTTATGCTCTACCCTGAAGGCTTGCCCTGCTGGGGTCCTAAACACAAAATATTTCAGCATATTTATACATTGTACCAGTGTACTTAACTTTCCATTGTTGTAAGCAATAAGAAAAAGAATTTTGTTTGCAGTAACGCGACTCGAAGTTTTATGTGTGGGTAGGTAGGTAGGGAATTTTTTTTGCATATAATTATATAGAGAAAAAAAATTCATCTGACTGGCCAGAAAAGAAGTTGGGTTGCAGCAGTTTTCATGGGTAGGTCGTGTTACCGCAAACAAATGTTTTTTTAATGATAGCCCAAGCGCCATGAATGCAGATGCCAATGCCAACGATTGAGTGATCAGAGTGAATGCAATAACTCTACAAACTTGAAGATGCTTTTGTAAAAAAGTGCACATCTCCCCCAGTGCATAGTCGTACAGGCAAGAAGTCAATAGGGGAGAGGAGCGAAAGTCAATGAGACACTGATGGTTGGCTGCAATAGGGATCATCTACTTGGCATGTCCAGTCATCCCACTAAGTTTCAACATTCTGGGCCTAGTGGTTCTCAAATTATTGTTCAGGCTCCTGTGACTTTGACCTTTGATCAAGTGACCCCAAAATCAAAAGGGGTCATCTACTCTGCATGTCCAATCACCCTTATTAGTTTCAACATTCTTGGTCAAGTGGTTCTCAAGTTGATTGGAAGGAGTTTCCTATGTTCAGCCTCCTGCGGCTTTGACCTTTGATGGAGAGACCCAAAAACAAAAGGGGCCATGCATCTACTTTGTAAGTCCTATCACCCTATGAAGTTTCAAGGTTTCAGGTCAAATGGTTCTCAAGTTATTGACCAGGAATGGATTTTCATTTTCTGTCTGCTGTAACCTTGACCTTTAATAGACTGACCCCCAAAGTCATTAGAGGTCATCTACTTTGTATGTCCAATCATCCTATGAAGTTTCAACATTCTGGGTCAAGTGGTTCTCAAGTTACTGTCCGGAAATGATTTTACATGACCAGGCCTCTATAACCTTGACCTTTAATAGACTGACCCCAAAATCAATGGGGGTCATCTACTCTGCATGTTCAATCATCCTATGAAGTTTCAACATTCTCGGTCAAGTGCTTCTCAAGTTATTGATCGGAAATGGATTTCCATGTTAAGACCCCTGTCACCTTGACATTTAACAGACTGACCCCAAAATCGATAGGGGTCATCTACTCTGCATGACCAATCATCCTATGAAGTTTCAACATTCTGGATCAAGTGGTTCTCAAGTTACTGACCGGAAACAGATTTCCATGTTCAGGCCCCTGTGACCTTGACCTTTAACAGAGTGACCCCCAAATTGATAGTGGTCATCTACTCTGCATGACCAATCATCCTATGAAGTTTCAACATTCTGGGTCAAGTGGTTCTCAAGTTATTGATCAGAAATGGTTTTCAATGTTTAGGCCCCTGTGTCCTTGACCTTTAACGGAGTGACCCCAAAATCAATAGGGTTCATCTACTTTGCATGACCAATCATCCTATGAAGTTTCAACATTCTGAGTCAAGTGGTTCTCAAGTTATTGATCGGAAATGGTTTTCAATGTTTAGGCCTCTGTGACCTTGACCTTTAATGGAGTGACCCCAAAATCAATAGGGTTCAACTACTCTGCATGACCAATCATCCCATGAAGTTTCAACATTCTGGACAGGGATTTTTCTAGACCTCTAAAAAGGGCAGGGTGCTGCTAAAAAGGGGCAGGGCGCATTTTGCGCGTTGCATACCTTTGTCAACGAACATCATAAGGTAGATTTCCTTGGTTTTTGTTGTAATGTCTACATTGTAAGGTACTACAGAAAGATTTGCAATGAATCTGAATGTCAGGAAAAACATTAATACCCGTTTGTCTATAACGTGCTTATCATTTATAAATACATGCAGTTTGTTTTATGTTTGCATACACTATTTTTGTCTGGAAAGTTTTCTTGATTAGAAATATACCATAAAGATACTATTGAATAATTTTATAATTCTGGTGCAAATCTGTCTTTATACATTCATTACATTACTGAACGTACTGTTGATACTTGTGTATAAATGCACAGTTTTTTTTTTCTGATAGGGAGTGATACTAATTAAAGATCGACTCTTATCTTCAACCAAGATGAAACTGTGAACAACAAAATTGACACGAGGTGCCACGGTAATTGCCGATAATTACTGGCCATTTATCGGCATTTAATAAGACTTTGTTCTAAGATGTTTTTCTCCCTTTTAAATCTGTTTTGCAGTTTGCTTTAATTGCTGACCTATCTAATTGTTGTTTGTTACGATTCGGCCGGTCGTCGTCGTCTGCATACCGATACTGCATACATGCCTCGGGCAAATACACAGCACCTGTGTATAGTCGGTACGTGTCATAACTTCGTATCGATTGACAATTATCTGGGATGGTATTTTGACAGATGATTGATGGGCAGTTCGTTTAGAAATACTTAATTAATGGTCAAAGGGGCGGTGCTAAAAGGGCAAAGGGGCGCTGAAGAAAGGCAGAAGGGTGGCGATTTCGGGCAGAAGGGCGGCGCTGAAAATGGGCAGGGCGCTGCGCCCTGCTATACCGCTCTAGAAAAATCCCAACTGGGTCAAGTGGTTCTCAAGTTATTGACTGAAAATGGTTTTCAATGTTCAGGCCCCTGTGACCTTGGCCTTTGATGGAGTGACCCCAAAAACAATAGGGGTTGTTTACTCCAGCAGCCCTATCATCCTATGAAGTTTGAAGGTTCTAGGTCAAATGGTTCTCCAGTTATTGCTCGGAAATGAAGTGTGATGTACGTACGGACGGACAGGGCAAAAACAATATGTCTCCCCCAGAGGGGGGGAGACATAATTGTAATTTGTATAAACAGTCCAGTACTAAGTAAGACTTATCAGCCCAAACTTCCTAATAAAGAAATAATAATAAACAAGATAATTGTAACCCTGGTAACTGGCTATCATCTCAGGTATCACACTGATCAAGTCATCAATTGCCCAGATGATTATTAATCTTTAGCCTGCTGGCGGAGAGTTATTCTGCCTTTGCGACCAATGCAGACCAAGATCATGGTCTGCACTGTTCGCTATTCTGTCAGTAAATTTTCTGTGAATACCCTTTGAATAATAAATGGAATTGTTCAAATTGAACGATGGACCAATTCATTTTAGAAATTTAGCAGGGTAAAGGTTAAGTAAATTGTGAATAAAATGTCTTCATTTATAAATAATACCTCATCTTGTTATCACAAGAGTAAGGGAGAATATGCCTTTGTTTGCTCAAATGAGAGTTTCAGATCTGTAAAAATCAATTTATAGACCTTTGCTTACACAAAGAGTACATGTGACCTTTACAGCTTACAAGGTACTAAACATGACAAGTCAGACCTTTGAAAATGAAATCCCAATTTGAAGGACTAGAAAGACAAGTCCCTTTTGAAAAATTAAAAGCTGGGAGCCTCAGCGACAGGACAATGCGACGCAACGTAAGACATGGTATGACAGGATTCCGTAATTTTAACACTCAGGAACACTCGCAGACTTTCAGGAGGCAGTGCCAACAAATTCTTCTTCTCATAGACATCTATTACAGGTTCATATTCATTTGCATTGGTCTGCAACATTTTCAGGAACACTCGCAGACTTTCAGGAGCCGATTCCAACTGAGTTCTTCCTCCTAAAGACATCCACAACAGGTTCCAATTCATTTGCACTTGTCTGTGATACGTTAAGGAACACTCGCTGACTTTCAGGAGCAATGCAAAACGAATTCTTCCTCTCACAGACATCCCTTACAAGTTAATATTCATTTGCACTAGTCTGCAACATTTTCAGGAACACTCACAGACTTTAAGGAGGCTGTGCCAAATGAGTTCTTCCTCCTGTATTTATCACCAACAGGTTCGAATCCTACTGCACTTGACTGCGACATTTGCAGAAACTTTTGAAGACTTTCATTTCAATCAGGTAAATACAGACTACTAATACACTGGTCAACGTGTGACAATTTGAAATATTATATTATTAAAATGTCGCTGCACATTGTCGAGCTTCGCTCAGCATTGTTGCGTCATAGTGTGTCATTTCGCATTGTCTTGTGTCACGATTTGGCACAGTCACGACGCAGGCCATTTCATTTCACATTGTCAAGCATCATGTAGCATTGTTGCATCCAGTAAAAAAGGCAAACCGCAAGGCACGACATCGCAACAACGCGAGACGATACACGACAATGTGACTCAACATCGACACATGACTATGTGATGCGACAATTCAAAATATCACCCTTTTGAAAGACAACAATGAGACATGACACTTTGATATTACTGTTGTGTCTCATTGTCATACACGTGTCATCTCGGGATGTTGTGTCGCACTATTGCGATGTCGTGTCCCATTGTTATGTGTCAACCTCAAATGCGACGGACGACCTACGACATGGTCCTTACAGGGTTCCATACCAAATGTAATTTTAGTGGACAAAATGTTTTGAGGGTTGACAGTAGATCAACCTACCAAAGACTGTGCAGGGCTTTGTGTCTTCGTGGTATTCAATTACAGTATCCTTGCTTAACGCGCAAGTGAAATAAAAACATATGAAAACATAGAAATAAGAAAAACAGTCCTGCCACCACCCATCCATATTTGTTCACTATCGATCGGAAAACTGGTTCGGTGAATTTCGTTGATTTCCGGAAAACGGTGTACCTATAATTTTTACCTCTATCCAATTTTTTGGCGAAAAAAGAAGTTTTTCTTTTCAAATCTATGTAAAAACTGGTTCATTCCAAATCTGTAAATTATATTCGGAATTGAAATACTTTGGTAACAAAACAGAAAACGCCATACAATTATTAATTGCCAATAATTACAGTTACCAATTTGCATGCTACACGGAAGTAAACTTGCCACGTGACATTCAAAATGGCAGCCTCCATCAAAAAACAGATGTGGAGAAAATTCAAGAGAAATTTCAAACCTTCAGCTTTATTTCGCTTTTTGTTTGATCCTAATCTTTGCATTCCTGTTATGGTGTTGCTGTTTATTGCAGAATTCTGTGTCTCAATCTTCGTCATCAAGAAAATCAAATGTAAGTCTGGATGCAAGATAAATTACAGTCAACTCGTCCCCTACTCAGCTCGTACCCATTTAGTCATTTCGTCAATTTTGACGATTCAGATTAATCATTTCATCCCCCATTTTTCGGATCCTCTTTTCATACTTATAAAATAAACTCTAGGGGAGAAAATACCAAGGTCCCCACTGGGGCTCGAACTCCGGACCTTGTGATCTGTAGGCGGACACTCTAACCACGTCGCTGAAGGGTTAACCCAACAGCAAGGCTGTTGGAAGTGGCCTATAAACCTACTGTCACAACACTTATTTTTGTCAAAATTTGCTAGATAATGATTACATAAGTTAACAATGTATTACAATTTATACAGTTCAAAACTCGGTTGGATAGATCTCTAATTCATGGTGATACTAGATTTGATACCACTAACATTTATTAATCAACCATCATTATTGACTCTATTGTTTGAAAACTATTTAACACTGGAAGTGTAACAATAATTTGAATAAATGGGTAGAATACATTAAATTAATTGATGTAGAACTACTAGAAGACAAGTACCAGAACTCAAGAAGATTCTACTAGACCAATACAAGTTCCAATACAAGTTAAAAAATGTCTGATGTTGTGTGAAATTACACTTGTCGTTACAAGTGGATTCTCATACGTAAAAGAAATAATACAACTTGTGATAAATGAGTTCTTTCTTGCAATTATCTAATCATGTTATTCTTTTCATATATCATTCTCTCAATCAGCCCAATCAACATTAAGTTGATAAATGAAATCACTATTACACCTTTCAATCATTCTGACTCTGAGCATTTACTGTAAAAGTGATTAATCATAATTATCATCTTTTTGAAATACCCCTTTTTTAATTTAATATGTGTTAAACTTAAAGCAGCATGGTATCGTGATTGACAGGTATTTTTATATGCCCGTAGGGACGTATTATGTTATGACGCTGCTGTCCGTCCGTCCGTCTGTCCGTTAGCAATTTCGTGTCCGCTCTGTAACTCTTGAACCCCTTGAAGGATTTCAAGGAAACTTTACACAAATGTTCACCACACCAAGACGATGTGCAGACCGCATGTTTTGGATGTCTCACTTCAAGGTCAAGGTCACACTTAGGAGTCAAAGGTCATATCAGTTTGTTTCGTGTCCGCTCTGTAACTCTTGAACCCCTTGAAGTATATCAAAGAAACTTGACACAAATGTTCACCACACCACGACGACGTGCAGAGCGCATGTTCGGGATGACTTGCTTCAAGGTCAAGGTCACACTAAGGGGTCAAAAGTCATATCAGTTTGTTTCGTGTCCGCTCTGTAACTGTTGAACTGCTGGAAGGATTTCAAAGAAACTTGGCAGAAATGTTCACCACATTGTAACGATGTGCAGAGCGCATGTTCCGGATGACTCGCTTCAAGGTCAAGGTCACACGTAAGGGTCAAAGGTCATATATTATGACTTTGCTTTGTGTATATTGCTCTGCATTGCAGTGGTCTTGTTTTTATTTGGCAGATCTCCTTTTTGTACTTACAATAATTTTTTTTTTGAATTACTTCTCTTTTATGTTACTATAAATAGCTTATTTTGAAACTTTTTTATTATTGGCCGTAGGGAAAAACCGAGACCACTTTTCTGTGGTACAACATGGATGGTACCTCCAATTTTAAGGTGTATTTTTACATACCTATACCTGATAAGGATTTTTTTGTAGACTTTGATTTTTTTTTGTGGACTTAGATTTGTTTTTTGAAGTTTTCCTTTTGTTGTTCCAGTCCTTTGGGGCTACAACAGTCAAGTTCTTAAAATTTTGCTCCAATCCTATGATGTAAGCCTTCGGGCGTATATTGCCCCGCTTGGCGGCGCTCTTGTTTGCAATTGGCACGAATATTGTAATTAAAGGAAGAAAACCAACCAGACTCATGTGTATATAAATTTATTAAAAATAGATATAATATCTTAGTTAAAGCTACAGCTACATTAATATAACATATTATAACAAATTTCAAAAGATGCCTTGAGATTAAAGTATGTTAATGTCAGTAATGTCTCATTACAATGACAATACATTTTTTTTATGTGAGTGAGTATGGTTTTAGAAATGAAAGAGAATTTAACAGCATTGCTTAGAGGGTTTGTATGGAAGTTGGTAGCTTGGTAAACACAAGTGGGAATCAGGGCTAAACAAATTGTTTGAAAGCAATTTTTCATACAGGATGAGCTGCTTAGAATATTCACTCATCCTGGTGTACTAAGGAAAATGATTTTATACCTCATTCCTGTCTGAAGTGTGATAGTAATTTAAGACATTAAATTGGTTTGTTGACCGTGATTTTAATATTTCTAGTAATACTATGTAAAAAAAAAAGCCAAAAAGTGTGTACATTAATTTTGAATTATTTTACATTGTAGACACAGAGATAGACTGGGTGGCTTATATGCAGGAAGTAGAAGGTTTTATCAATGGTACATATGATTATATGCAGCTGAAAGGGGACACTGGACCACTAGTGTAAGATTTACTTGTTTGCAAAGACCAAAATTCATTTATATAATATATTATATACTTTATTGAGCTGATGGGTTTGTTATTGAATACAAATGTAAGCACGCCCATCTGCATAGCTAGGCCCTTTGTAATTTATTTATATATATATATTCTTGCTATCTGTAATAAATCATACTGAGAATCTCAAGTATGGAAAAGCTTACTTTTACCAAATTAAATATTTCCATTAATGCACACCATATAAACTTTAAAAAAGAGAATACATTCTCTGGTACGGTGCTTTGCCGGAATTCAGGGTGGCCAACCCATGTGACATTTCAATATTATACACATGGGAAAATTACTTCATTCAGGTAACATCTTTGCTTATAATTTGCTTATTCCTTGACTGATTTTGATAATATAAACAGCACTGAAGACATGAAAACAAGTACTTTCCTTGGCACAAACATCCACCACACATTCTAAATACTTTACTCAAACACTTCCCCAAATGTTTTCTTCATGGAGCAAATGTGCAGATAACATGCACATTGGAATTTGGGAGCAGTGTTTGAAGAAAGTATTGAGAATATATGGCAGATGCTTTATCTTATCAAAATCTGTCAAGAAATAAAAAAAGATATAGAAAAGTCACATGGGTTAGCCACTCTGGAATTGGTCTTCTGTACTGATTTGTTTGTAATAACTTTTCTCCATCTAAATAGAGATAGTTTAACAAATAATCAGTAGACATTATATGACGAAATTTTGTATCTGTTCCAATGAGTGACCAGGTATTTTTTATCATTGTTCAATAGATAGAGAGAATTGCAGTTACTTCTCAGATAAACAGTTCTTTTAATCATGTGAGATGTATCACGCAAAACTGATATCAGGCCAATTTTTTCATCAATTTGGGAATGCCACCGACACCGGTGGAATTGGGAAAATGCTCTCAGAAATTGTCTTAATTGGGACAATTTGCAAATTACCAAAATCTACATAAATGTGTTTTTGTGTGAAATATTAGTGAATTGCATTTCAGTAATTGTTCAACAGTATAATAATTTACCTAAATATACAAATTAGCAAAACTATTCTAAAACAGCAAAACCCTAACAGGTATAATCATTTGGGAATTTTAAATTCAACTTTGGGAAAAAAACATACTTTTTTGCATTGGGATTACCTCCTTTTACAGGAGGTAGATTTATAGGGGAAAAAAGCCCTGGATATTGTGTTTTTTGTTGCAGTTATCCAGCTGGCTTTGTGTACATTTTCTCAGGCCTGTACTACCTGACAGATTATGGGAAAGATTTACAGATGGCACAGTATATATTTGCAGGGCTTTATCTTACATCTCTACTGGTTGTATTTGACATATACAGGCGTGTGAAAAAGGTTGGTATGTTAAATTATACTAACAATAGTTCTGTTTTATATATTACAATAAATGTAATTCTAAGTCATGTTTATAGAGATTTATCCTCTCTTTTCTCAAGAAAAAAGGGAAGAAATTTAGCTTTCATTTCTCAAGAAAAACGTAGATAATGATGCTCTCTTCTTGAGAAAAACAAGGGTAATGATGCATTCTTCTCAAGGAAAAGTGGGGTAATGATGTGTTCTTTTCAAGGAAAATAGGGGTAATGATACTTTCTCTGCAAGGAAATGTTGGGGAATGATGCTATATTCTCAAGAAAAAGTTGGGTATTGATGCTCTCATCTAAAGAAACAGTGAGGTAATGATGCATTCTTCTCAAGAGGAGAGTGTTCTTCTCAATGAAAAGTGGGGTAATGAAGGAAAAGAGGGGTAATGATACTCTCTGATTAAGGAAAAGGTGGGTAATGATAGGATTCATAAGGAAAAGGACAATAATGATGCTCTCTTCTCCAGGAAAAAGGGGGTAATGATTCTTCTGGAGGAAAATGTGGGCAATTATTCTCTTTTTCTCACAAAAAGAGAGGTAATGATGGTCTCTTCCTAAGAAAAAAGTGAGTAGAGATGCTCTCTTCCCAAGAAAAAAGTGGGTGGAGATGCTCTCTTCCCAAGAAATAGTTGGGTAATGATGCTCCCTTCCCAAGAAAAAGGTGGGTAGAGATGCTGTCTTCCAAAGAAAAAAGTAGGTAATGATGCTCTCTTCCCAGGAAATAGGTGGATAATAATGCTCTCTTCCCAAGAAAAAAGTGGGTAGAGATATTGTCTTCCCAAGAAAAAAGTAGGTAATGATGCTCTCTTCCCAAGAAATAGGTGGATAATGATGCTCTCTTCCCAAGAAAAAAGTGGGTGAAGATGCTCTCTCCCCAAGAAAAAAGTAGGTAATGATGCCCTCTTCCCAAGAAATAGGTGGGTAATGATGCTCTCTCCCCAAGAAAAAAGTGGGTAAAGATTCTTCCCAAGAAAAAAGTAGGTAATGATGCCCTCTTCCCAAGAAATAGGTGGGTAATGATGCTCTCTCCCCAAGAAAAAAGTGGGTAAAGATGCTCTCTTCCCAAGAAAAAAGTGGGTAAAGATGCTCTCTTCCCAAGAAAAAAGTAGGTAATGATGCCCTCTTCCCAAGAAATAGGTGGATAATGATGCTCTCTTCCCAAGAAAAAAGTGGGTAAAGATGCTGTCTTCCCAAGAAACAGGTGGGTAATGATGCTCTCTTCCCAATAAATAGGTGGGTAATGATGCTGTCTTCCCAAAAATAAAGTGGGTAAAGATGCTCTCTTCCCAAGAAAAAGGTAGGTAATGATGCTCTCTTCCCGATAAAAAAGTGGGCAATGGTGCTTTCTCAAGGTAAAGAAGGATAATGATCATAATGATGGTCTCTTTCCTCATAAAAAGTGGAGTAGTGATTTTGTATTCTCAAGAAAAGGCAATCTGACTAAAGTACTTGATCTTCTAAACGAAGATCTGAGAACGACCCATTCACATTCGTCTTCTGTATATTTTGGATTTCCAATATTGCTATTTTTATTTTCGCAAATTTATTTTCGTTTGAACCAATCAGACAACTTGTTCGAATGTCAAAGAGTAAGAAAAATTTGCAGTTAATCCAGGGCTCGAACCCGGAACCTCTCGCTTACAGAGCAAGTGCCCTACCGACTGAGCTAACCGGCCATCTCACATATTTCGACATAAAAATTGTTGATATCAAAAACCAAGGCTTTTTAAAGCTTGCAGAATGTTGTAAGTTAGCTTTTGACTGGCTAGCGGAAGGGTTGTCAGAACGAGGCCATCAATAGCTCGTTGTCAGATCCTATGCGTAGCGTAATAGGAGATGTACTTTAGTCAGATTGCAAGAAAAGGAGAGGTAGTGATTCTCCCTTTTGTAATTTCAATAGCTTTAAAAAAAAACATTTTTTTTTTGAAGACAATGATACTGATGCTGTTGTAGCTATTTGTTAGAGATATATTGTAAGGTTTTCAGTTTATAGATACATGTATATCATTATACTTACAGTTTATAATATTGTGGAACAGTTAAAGTTAAGAGTTGTAGTGTAACACTTGTAGTATATGATTTCGCTATTATATATACATGTACTTGTGTTAAATCCATATAATGATCATCAGTTTATCGTTGTGCCAGTATTTCAAAGACAAGATGTTTTTTCTGGTTTTGAAACATGTCTTATTTTTAATGTTTTGTCAAATAATTTTCAGGTTCCACCTTTTGTCTTCTTCTTCATGTGTTGTGCCTCATATAGAATCCATTCTATCTTCATACTGAGAATGTTTAATGACCCAGTTGCCATGTTGTTTCTATATATAGCAATAGATCTGTTCCTTGCAGACAGGTGGTCACTAGGATGTCTAATGTTCAGGTAAATCAACTTTACTTTTTACAAAAATATCCATATTAAAGCTTTGAACTAATGGTCAAGCGCATTGCTTCTTGTTTGAAGAAATCGATAATGAGATATTCAGATTGCATTTACAGGTAACTTTTTATGACTGGTTCAGATTATAGGGGGCAGTGCCATGTAGGCTCTTTCATACATGATATTTTGACAAGAGTTATGTAATACGCAATTTGATTGAATTCAGATTTGCAGCAGTATAAATCCTGGTATACATTCACAGATTTTCTGCTTGTGTATTGTTACACCTCAGGTGCAAATGAACAAAAATAACATGGCAGATACATTGAATTTGAAGCAAATACTGTACATCCATGCAGGTACTCCAGTAATGCTTGTTGGGTTATTAATGATTTTTAAAAGTGTTAATGTGTAATAAAAGTATTGATGATTGTTATATAGCATCCAGTGAATTCAGCAGATCACTACAGAAAAATGCAAGAACTTGTAAACATTGTACCTCTTTACTAGACATTTCTATGAAGAAGGTGACACAGTAAAAATGACATCAGTTATAGGTAATAGTCTATTCAATATACATGAGTACTTGTTGAAACAACACTGGTGTAGCCATAATTAAATATGGGATACAAAATTAACTGCGCTCTGCAGACCTATGTTGTGTCTTAATTAAAACTGGTTGGAGGGGGCCTCCATGGCCGAGTGGTTAAGGTTTCTGACTTCAGATCACTTGCCCTTCACCGATGTAGGTTCGAGCCTCACTCAGGGCGTTGAATTCTTCATGTGAGGAAGCCATCCAGCTGGCTTACGGAAGGTTTGTGGTTCTACCCAGGTGCCCACTCATGATAAAATAATGAACAGAGGGGCACCTGGGGTCTTCCTCCACCATCAAAGCTGGAAAGTTGCCATATGACGAATAATTGTGCCGGTGCGACGTTAAACCCAACAAACAAACAAAAAAATAAATGAATAAAACTGGTTTTGTAAAGGTCCCATAATTTATAGTCCATCAGTATTGAATAAGCTTATTTAAACATAACCTTAAATTTATCAAATAATTTAAGAAACCTACCAAAAAACAGAGAAGTATTGAAAAGCTTTACAACCCTCGTATACTGTTGAAATGTAAGATTACAGCGTATTTAATCATGTATTCATTTGGTTTCATAACTATGCCAAAATGTTCAATAATAGCCTGTCTAGGGTTTTCAAAAAATTTCACTTTGGCCAATATTTGATGGAAGAGTAATTTCAGAGTATTTACAATTAAGGTCAGGTATCTTTTCCCAGAGTAAAATTTTTTGCAAAGTTCATGCATATGCATCATTCCCATAATTTTTTTATATGACAAAAGGCATATACTTTTGTTCATGTCCATTAAAGTTGTTGCAGGTATCCTTGACACAAAACATTTTTATGTAAATGTTGAAAAGGAAAGAGATTTCGAAGTATGTAATAATTATATTATTGCAGTTTTGGTGTGTCAGTGAAGATGAATATCCTTCTGTTTGCCCCAGCTCTGCTGTTTCTACTACTGGTGACTCAGGGAATCATTAGAACTGTAAAAAATCTAACCATTTGTGCTATACCACAGGTAACTTAATATTTACAACAGATTTGTTCTGTATTACACCACTGTTAGATAAACTACAAATGTATATTGTAGTACAGTCGATACTGTACATGGGACCACATTTACTGAGCAACCCTTTTACTAAGCAACCGCTTTAAATCTTACCAAAAGGTTTTTGCTGTATAAAAAATATATACCATTTAATGACTTTTTCATTATACAGCCAGCAACCACATAAAGCTGGTCCCAGTAGGTAAAATTGTCTTCAGAAGTATTTATTGGCCGTGTATGAAACCTCCCCCCCTCCCAACCCCCCAACGAATTTGCAAGTAAATGTGTAGGTTTATACAATTAACCTTTCTGACAGCCAAGCAAACAATAGTTGTCACAGTAGGTAAACTAGGAGGAATTTTCACCATCTTAAAACATATCATGAACAATATTTAATAGTGTAGTGGTAGAGGGTCCGCTTCAAGTGCGGGAGGTCGTGGGTTCGGTCCCCATTCCCGGCCGCATCATACCGAAGTATGAGAAATGATACCAAGCACTCCCTTGCTTGAAGCTCATGAGCTTTAAAAGGGATATTGGCTTCTCTTCTTTCATATGCTCATGGAGATGGATTCCAGCGGGAATGAGGTGTCCAGAGTGATTATATAAGTTGTACAACTTGCTTCACAATCGACCTAAATTAAAACAGTATAAACCAACAATATTTGTCATAGTTTTAAAGTTTGGTGTGTATGATGTATCCACTGTTCAACATATTACTTGTCATTCTAAATTTACCAAAATCCATTAAAAGACACTTACTTTAAGACACTAAGTACTATTTATTGGTCCTCTGTGTGGTCTCTTCCAACAGTGTCAACTGTATATTAGAATCATTGGTCTCTTTATCTGACTCTCCAGAGTATATTTGTCACATGTCTGTTAATGAATCAATCTGAAATGTTACTTTAACCTTTACCCTGCTGAATTTCTAAAATGGACTGGTCTATCATTCACTTTGGGCAGCACCATTTATTATTTGAAGGGATGTTCACTGAAAATTAACTGACTGAATAGCTAACAGTGCAGACCAAGATCAGCCTGCACAGATGTGCTGATCTTGGTCTGCACTGGTGGCAAAGGCAGAATCACTTGCCACCAGCAGTCTAGAGGTTAACAGTGCATTCCTTATGATAATGATTGTAGAGCAGCCAGCTGAAAAAAAGGCTATAAAAAAACAAAATCACCAATTAACTGATTGGGTGAGTTTGTCTCAATTTCAGGATTTTAACCTTAAATTTTATCTGTCAAGATATTTATCAGTCAGATTTTATATGTACATAAGTGATTTCATGGGACTTCATGAGAAACAAATTCTATCTTTCAGGTTGTTTTAGCAATTCCATTTTTGCTGGAGAATCCATGGGGCTACATTAAAATGTCTTTCAATTTAGGACGCCAGTTTTTCTACAAATGGACAGTAAATTGGAGACTGTTACCGGAGGATATTTTTCTCAACAGAACCTTTCAGATGTCCTTGTTACTGGGTCATATAGCAGTTTTACTTGCATTTGTATTTATTAAATGGAGAAGGTGTGTATTGGTTGTTTATATAGTACACCTAGTATAGTTATGTGTATAGGAAATTTGAAAACATACATGTATACTTTGACCTTCTCTTATATTTTGCAAAAAATATCAAATCAACTCCAGTTTAATTTACAAGTACAGCAAAGTACAAATATTTTATTTTCAAACAAGCTTTTGTGAAATCTCTCCTTATCCTCCCTCGTACACCCCCTTCCCCCCCCCCCCCCCCCCCCCCGCAACACTGACTAGCCTGATGAGGTCTCTTGAAGGTCTCTCCCCCCCCCCCCCCCCCTTCCAACACCCACACAGCATACTTCAGCAATGCTTCTTCATCAGATAATGTTTTGTGCATACAAGGTACTTCCTGTTTTCATGTCTATTTGATATGATAACATGTAACTGCAAAGGTCAAAATTAATTTTGGACTTTACATGAGTAACCTGAAATAAAACTTGTACAACTAGAATTTATGATATTCTAGTACATTGATATAATATACCAGCAATATTTTATTTTTCACTGAAATTTTTGGAATAGAATATTTCAGTTGACAATATTCACATGCATGTGTATCATTTTTAGCTCACCTGTCACAAAGTGACAAGGTGAGCTTTTTGATCACGCAGTGTCCGTCATCCGTGCGTTCGTAAACTTTTACTTGTGACCATCTAGAGGTCACATTTTTCATGGGATCTTTATGAAAGTTGGTCAGAATGTTCATCTTGATGATATCTAGGTCAAGCTCGAAACTGGGTCACGTGCCGTCAAAAACTAGGTCAGTAGTCTAAAAATAGAAAAACCTTGTGACCTCTCTAGAGGCCATATTTTTCACAAGATCTTCATGAAAATTGGTCAGAATGTTCACCTTGATGATATCTAGGTCAAGTTGGAAAGTGGGTCACGTGCCGTCAAAAACTAGGTCAGTAGGTCTAAAAATAGAAAAACGTTGTGACCTCTCTAGAGGCCATATATTTCACAAGATCTTCATGAAAATTGGTCAGAACGTTCACCTTGATGATATCTAGGCCAAGTTCGAAACTGGGTCACGTGCGGTCAAAAACTAGGTCAGTAGGTCTAAAAATAGAAAAACCTTGTGACCTCTCTAGAGGCCATATATTTCATGAGATCTTCATGAAAGTTGGTCTGAATGTTTACCTTGATGATATCTAGGTCAAGTTCGAAAGTGGGTCACGTGCCTTCAAAAACTAGGTCAGTAGGTCAAATAATATAAAAACCTTGTGACCTCTCTAGAGGCCATATTTTTCATGGGATCTGTATGAAAATTGGTGAGAATGTTCACCTTGATGATATCTAGGTCAAGTTCAAAAGTGGGTCACATGCCTTCAAAAACTAGGTCAGTAGGTCAAATAATATAAAAACCTTTTGACCTCTCTAGAGGCTATATTTTTCATGGGATCTGTATGAAAAATGGTCTGAATGTTCATCTTGATGATATCTAGGTCAAGTTCGAAAGTGGGTCACTTGCCATTAAAAACTAGGTCAGTAGGTCAAATAATAGAAAAACCTTGTGACCTCTCTAAAGGCCATATTTTTCATGGGATCTGTATGAAAATTGGTCTGAATGTTCATCTTGATGATATCTAGGTCAAGTTCGAAACAGGGTCATGTGCGGTCAAAAACTAGGTCAGTAGGTCTAAAAATAGAAAAACCTTGTGACCTCTCTAGAGGCCATACTTGTGAATGGATCTCCATAAAAATTGGTCAGAATGTTCTCCTTGATGATATCTAGGTCAGGTTTGAAACTGGGTCACGTGCCTTAAAAAACTAGGTCAGTAGGTCAGATAATAAAAAAAACTTGAGACCTCTCTAGAGGCCATACTTTTCATGGGATCTGTATGGAAGTTGGTCTGAATGTTCATCTTGATGATATCTAGGTCAAATTTGAAACTGGGTCAACTGTGGTCAAAAACAAGGTCAGTAGGTCTAAAATTATTAAAATCTTTTGACCTCTCTAGAGGCCATATTTTTCAATGGATCTTCATGAAAATTGATCTGAATGTTCACCTTGATGATATCTATGTCAGTTTCGAAACTGGGTCACGTATGGTCAAAAACTAGGTCAGTAGGTATAAAAATAGAAAAACCTTGTGACCTCTCTAGAGGCCATATTTTTCATGAGATCTTCATGAAAATTAGTGAGAATGTTCACCTTGATGATATCTGGATAAAATTCGAAACAGGGTCACATACCTTCGAAAACTAGGTCAAATAATAGAAAAACCTTGTGACCTCTCTGGAGACCATATTTTTCAATGGATCTTCATGAAAATTAGTCAGAATTTTTATCTTGATAATATCTAGGTCAAGTTCAAAACTGGGTCACATGAGCTCAAAAACTAGGTCACTATGTCAAATAATAGAAAAAATGACGTCATACTCGAAACTGGGTCATGTGGGAAGAGGTGAGCGATTCAGGACCATCATGGTCCTCTTGTTTTTAGTAATTTGTTTTAATCCATTTTTCATTCATCTAAATAGCAACAATTCAGGTTCTGTATGTTAACCCTTCACAATGAAAATATCAACTTTCGCAGTGTTTGACCAGTTACATTCGTTCTACACATCCTTTCAGTTCATTATAGATTTTTCATCGTTCTGTTAAAAACTTTTATCCGCACTTTCATTTTGTATTTTGTAAGGTAACCTGGTAACTAGATTTTTTTTTTATTTTCAGGTATTTACCAAAGATTGATGTTACAAGTTTCAAGAAGCCAAATATTCAACTATCTCCAGATCATATCCTTTGAATTTATTTAATTATTGGAGATGATATTTGCAAGCAGTTTACAAATATGAAACTTAGCGGAGTTATTTCTTGCGCGGATATTGAGAGATTTCGTGTAGCAATGTAAAGCATCGGTGGGCCTGTTTTCTATTTCCATGCATTGTCCTAACAGATTGAGCTGTTTCTTTGTGTGCAAGATTGTTCTCTTCATTAGTTATTGCTTGAAGGTTAGAGAGAGCTTGTTGTTGATCCTCTGGTCTGTGTAGGTAGCTGTAAGTCTTGTACTGTAGAAAGTAAAGGTAAGGTAAGGAATCAACCACTGCCCAGTCCATCCAGCTGTCGTACCTTCCTCTATGCTCTGGGTCATCTCTGGTGGATTGGAACATTTCATACTGCAGCTGTTTCGGAATGCACTGAATTTCATTGGGGACAAAATGATACAGAATGAAACAATGTGTTTAATTGATTCTTCACAATAATTGTCTGCAATGCTGAAGAATTCCATCCACCCACTTTGCATTTCATGATCATAACAGCTACACACAGGTTCCACTGTATATCTGTCATAGCGTTGTTCAGTTTCCTGTAGAAATTCTTCTGTCCTTTTCATATCGCCAAGGCAGTATAACACAGAAGCCATTTTTAAGTTGTCCTGATGTAACATCCGAGTTCTGTCCTGCATGTAACGTGATGATAGAGTGTAGTTTTGACTCAAATGAATGGCTGCTAGTTGGGACCCAAGTGTTGACCATACCAAAGGTGCTAGAAGACAACATGCTTTCTGTTCCAAATTGGTGCTCGGTCTAGAAAATTTTCTCAGACTGGTTACACATCGAAACAAGTATTTTAGACTGGTTTCTAAACTTGTTCTTGTCACTAAGTCCAAGATACTTTTATAATGTCCACTCAGGATTAGAGCCATATCTTTCAAAAGTGACCCAAATATTACAAGACTTGTTTCAAAAGAAGAAGAGAAGAATTGTTTGACAGCATTGCTTAGAGGGTTTGTATGGAAGTTGGTAGCTTGGTAAACACAAGTGGGAATCAGGCTCAACAAATTGTTTGAAATTGTTACTTGGTTGATTGAATTCAGCTGCATTTGCAATCTTTGCCCTAGGTCATCTATCGGAATACTAAGCAATAGCAGTCCAATATTTTGCAGTAAATTTGAAATTTTCTCAAGTACTGTATGTTTTTCCACAGATGTATATAGTCCAGACATCAGGTTATTGCCATGCTGTATAAAATGTGGACAGTTCCCGTGTTCTGTACAGTGGTAAAGTGCTTGTAAGCAACCAGTTAAACACTGGAGTAAGTTGCTCTCTGTCCATATCCATAATCTTTGTTCTGAATACAGTAAAACAAAACTGTTTTACACATAAAACTTGGAATTTGGCCTCCATTATCTTCATTTATAAACAATTTAAGATACATTTTCATCAAAATGTAGCACCTTACTTGGGTGATATTTAAACTATACATCAAAGCTCGTTCTGCCAAGGATGTAGATATTCTCCATTCGAATTCTGCATCCTCACTGCCCCATTTTACCTGCTGGAACAACGAAACATCCAGTTTTCAGCAAATCTCTTTATATCTGTTGTTGGCCATTTTTCTTTTCTTATTAATCAAGCTCGGGCTTAATGCGGCCATGACTGACAGTGATATGCCGGTACAAGATCATCAACAAACCCGGGCTCTCCGTGATGAGCCCATGATGGACCATGCTGTTCTGCATTGTCAGGAATAGCATCAGTAAAAAACCTGTTCTTTAGAAATTTTCTGCCATTTATATCTTGAACAAAGTATTCATTAGGTACAAGATTGTCCGCAGCTGGTACATCGTGTCTTAGCTGTTGAAGAAGGCAGTAACCTGATGGAGTTTTCTCATCTTGGATCATCATAAGATTTAGTACCCCAGGTTTACGCTCATTGTATTATCTCAAGGTCTTCGAGTACAGCAAAGAGTATCTGTATCTGACTGAAGGCCTAATGTTGTAGAGCCTTCTGATTGGCTGCCAAAATGAAATTGATACCATTGCTTGCCTTCTAGTTTCAGTTCAATTGTCGCAATTGTTTCTCGTAATAGAAATACCCTTCTCCTCTTAAGTACTAATCTCTCGTTGACCCAAATGTCATCAAGCACCTGAAAGAGTCTGGCAGAGTTGTTGCTATAAAAGTTTGGAACACGAAACATTCTGAAATTTATAGAGGTTTAAGGAGAGCTATAGTCAGTGTTGTCAGGTACATAAAAAACATAGTACTTTAAACTCGTTCCTGTGTAAGTCATAGAAATTTCAAAGTCCTGCAAATTTCATTCTTTCCGAGATAGACCTGACATGCTCATAGTTTCAGTGTTGATCAAAGTTCGAACTTCATGGTCTTATTAAAGCCATGTTGACATACAGGCTGGGATATAGTAATTGTAAGAAATTCAAACCTGTCAAATATGTCATATTTTTTGTTTTCAACTGCTTGTTTCTGAAAAAAAAATGCATAAAAAATGACTGTAAAAATGTAAATCTGGTATAATGATTAATATAGTCAGCTTTTCAAGTATATGCATCTAATACGTTTGAAATAATGTATTTGTGAGACTAGCCTGATTTGATGACTGTATTACCTTTCTATGTAGGTTTCACCCTTCACAATGATGTTCTGTATGATCAAAGGCATTGTTTATTTCTACTTCTTCTTTTTCTACTTTCTGTTTGAATGTAAGGGAGAGTAATCTGTTTGAAATGTATCACAGATGCAATTATACACTCCCCTGAATCTAAATAATTATTGACCCCGATGATAAAAATGAAGAACTATCAAACATGTTTAGAATCCTTAACATTCAGCACAGATATTGCTGCCATTATTTACAGCCAATTTTATAGGAATGTGTTTCAGTAGATCCTTACATTACCAATTTTATGTCTGGTATTTCCATAGTCTACATTACCTGCTGTGGTCTACAAATCTACCTGTTGTCATAAGGTATGTATCATTATCAGTATTTCAAAGGTTGTATAAGATGTTTTTGTTGTTTTGGTTTGCAAATTTACTGGTCTCTATAAGGTATGTTTCATTATCAGTATTTCACAGTTTATATATGGCATTTCCATGGTTTTTGTCTTCAGATTTACTGGTTGGTATAAGGTATGTTTCATTTTATTTCTGAATGTTTCCATGGTTCTAACCAGGTCACTACCCATGTCTGAAACAGTGCCCAGAGGAAGATGTAAGGGTGCCATAATTATGACCTATAAATATCAATCTCTGTGAATTAACTAATTTACGATTAACTGTTAAATATATACCAGTATAGACAATGGTCAAGTCAATAAATATATGAATCTGTCGATATTCCCAAAAAAGCATTTTATGGGAGAAGTGGTTATTACCAGTATTACTGTGTGTCAGTTAAGTATTTCTGTGGAAGTTATGAATGAAATAACAAAGGAATCATAAATGTGGGGCATATTAAAAAATATTAAAAGGGGCGCTGTGGCAAAGTGGTTTAGGTTGCTGACTTTAAATTACATACCTTTCACAGCTTAGGGTTTGCTTAAGGTGTAGAATTCTTTCATGTAAACCATGCAGCTGGCTAAGCCGCTTACAGGTTTGTCGTTTTACTCAGGTGCCTGAAATTATACCTGAAGGGGCACCTTGAGTTTTCCACCACCATCAAAAGCAGAAAAGTCTGTATATTGCCTAAAATTGTTATATTGTAGCTCAAAACTTAAGAAAAAAAGGATGGGAAAAAAATATAAACTGTTATGAAACTTCACAAAATGTTGGCAAAAACTGAGGATTTGATATTGAAATAATATTCTACGTTCTATACCATATGTTTATGTTTTCCAGAATACTGTTGCTGGGAATCATAGAGTTGTGCTGGAACACATATCCATCTACAGAATTGAGCAGTTCTATGCTACACCTGTGTCACCTGGTGACACTAATAGGCCTGTGGCTCTCTCCAGCTTACACAACACCAAAGAAGGCAACTACAGTGCAGAAAGTAGACTGAACACTGTGAAAATGATTTACACACCTACCTGTGGTTCTTAGACTTAAGATTTTAAAAAAAAAGGCCAGAAGTGAGAAGATATTCACTTCCAGAAAGTTCTTTAGTTCATTAAGGCTTGAAAGATAGTTGGAAATGAAATGTGTAAAATGCTGACATCCAAGAGAGTTCTGTGGAATATTCTGCAGAATCTATGGAATTGGTTATATGGCAGACGTGCAAGTTATTACAGCATTACTGCAACAAAATATACAAACTGGCTACCGGTATTTATTTATAGTTAATAAAAACGGGTTGTGTATAAGATATTAATACTATCAATTTATGCAGGAAACAGAGGTTTTTTTACGATGGTGTGAACAGTATTGTTGTGCTGTGGCTGTGCATTTTAAATCATAAAACGAAGTGCAATAGTAATCAAATAGTGTTTATGTGCATGTGTGTTACTTTAACCTTTAACCTGCTAAATTTCTAAAATGGGCTGGTCTATCACTCAATTTAGGCAATACCATTTATTATTTGAAGGGGTGTTTACTGAAAATTTACTGACTGAATAGCGAACAGTGCAGACCATGATTAGCCTGCACGGATATTCAGGCTAACCTTGGTCTGCACTGGTCGCAAAGGCAGAATAACTCGCCGCCAGCAGGCTTAAGGTTAAACAAGGTATAATAGATAATGTGTTCATATTTGAAGGAGTGAATCTAGTTTTAGCTTTAAGCAGAGCTGTGTCCATTATGGAATGTGCCAAATTAGTTGAAGAAGTATGACAAACTGTGTTTCAGTCTACTCTAAGATGAGGTGACTTCATTAAAATGGCCATTTTCCAGATTTGCTTTAATCTGTGTATTTATTCTTTACTGTAAAGTCTGATATTTTTGTGAGACTAAATGTTTGCAATATTTGTTTCGACTTATTTTCTTATCATGGAAAATGTGTTGTTTTGATAAGTATACATACACATCTGCAGTAGTTCCTTTCTAAACCCAAGATTATCTTCCTGAAATCTATATTGTCCTACGATCACAGGTTTTTTCCTTTTACTAGCTTATCGGCCTATATTCCATGCCAAAGGTATGTAATTTTCCAAATGATGCAAATTCCCATCTACATCTGAAACAAAACATCTATCAAAATTGCACAAAAATTGACAAGTTTGGACATATTTGTAATGAAGATGTTAAAGAGGTTGTCATGTAAACAAGTGTATGAAAAGTTTAACACATCTAATATTCCTATGGACTAATTTCCAAATTTGAAAATTTACTCAAAATTCCCAATTTGGGTTTAGCTATGTTCCAAATTTACTGAAAACCGTCATGTAAACCTCAAACACATAATTCCATTTCTAAAGCTTGAATTGCGTACAAACTCCTTTAACTGAATATCAAAACAGGTTTATATTAAAAAATTCTTTGATGATCTATATATGAGAAGAAACTAGTCAATAAGGTTTATCCAAAAAGATTTGTTAAAGTTTGATAAGAGCTAATATACTACTACCATTAAAATTTAAAGTTTTCATTAAAATTGTTATCAAAAGAATTTACCTGATCATGATTCTGTAACAAGAATAGTTCACTTTCATGAGATAAAGCTGCTGTAAAGCTATTTAATTCTTTGCATAAAATTTAGGTTTAGTCAACTTTCTGACCTAAAAATTTATGATCAAGTTGAAAATATAACCTCCAGAGTGCTAACAAGGTCTTTCCAAGATTTGACCTAGTGACCTAGTTTCTGACCTCATATAACCTAGTTACACTCTAAGTAGAAAAAGTGGCCTATAGGGTGTTAACAAGGTCTTTCCATGATTTGACCTTGTGACCTAGTTTCTGACCTCATAAAACCTAGTTACACTCTAAGTAGAAAAAGTGGCCTATAGGGTGTTAACAAGGTCTTTCCATGATTTGACCTTGTGACCTAGTTTCTGACCTCATAAAACCTAGTTACACTCTAAGTAGAAAAAGTGGCCTATAAGGTGTTAACAAGGTCTTTCCATGATTTGACCTTGTGACCTAGTTTTTACTCTCAGATAATCCAGTTTTTATCTTTACCTAGATTGCGTAGAGAAATATACTCCGACAAAGTTTTGAAATCAAACAGAAAATAAGGCCTCTAGAGTGTTAAAAAGGTTTTTCTATGGTTTGGTCTAGTGATCTTGTTTGTGACCCCCTGTTGGTCCAGTAATACACTCCTTTGAGATTTTACTGAGAGTAATATTTGTATCAAATTTTACTGAGTGGGCTAAAATTGTGACCTCTAGTGTTGACAATGATGACAGTGGACAATGGACACAGGGTGATCATATTAACTCACTTTTAGCACTTTGTGGTCAGGTGAGCTAAAAACATTCACAAAGATCAAGTAGAAAATGTAGCCTCTGACCATATGACTGCCGCATTTTCCGTTACAAACATAAAATATATCAATTTCTGGCTGGTTAAATGCCATTTCTAATAACTGCTTTCTCTAATATTTGTCTACTGATGAACGTAGTAGATAAGAAAGTTTTATTGAATCTACTGTTTTTGATTACCTCCCTTTATGGGTCAAACTGTAAAAGCTCATGGGCTATATTAAAAGTCGTGCTTTTCTGACTATGTACGTATGCATAACAGCGAGTTGGACTATCGTTTCATCTGTTTTTAGCATAAAATTTAAAGCCTTATGGAACTTCAAGAACAGACCAAACGTGTCAACAATAAAATAGTTTACTCTGACAATGTCGGACTACACACACCTCATGACAATGGTCACAGAGCCATCACAACAGCTCATCTTGAACTCTTTGTGCTCAGGTGAGCTAAGAATAATGCACAAATCATATAGAGTTTATGAGAAATCATATACAGAGCAGTTTGACTGCAAAGTCATCTGGCTGAGTAAACTCTGTTTCAAACACTGAAGTCTGACGAAGAAAATTATAATATCATAACAAAGTACATAAGCAAATCTGAACACTAATTAAAAACAGAATACAAAAACCGACTACAACAGCATTTTGAAGTAAAAATGTGCTAATCTATCACAGCAATGCAATATCATAAATTAATGGTCCATGACATGATCCTTGACAAAATATTCCATCTTTGACATGTTTTGACTTCCTAATACTGTAAAAGCAGAAACTTGCGAGGGTTTAATTTTCACAATAGTATAATTCAAATATGATACCATTTTTACAATTTCATGAATATTAAACTTTGACCCAGCGAAAATATGTGCTTTTACAGTAATAAGCTCAATCTAAACACCGTTAACATACATGCAACATTATTTCAAATTAGACATAATCGCAAAAGTTGACAACTTCTGGTCGCTGTGTTTAATATTACCAAAAAAAGTGAAAATTTGTTAATGCCCAAAATTTTAGTTTAGCTTTTTTATCTTGTTTACTGATTCATCTAAATCATCGATCAGGCGTTACTGAACTGATTAACTGACACAGAATTTTTGACAGATTTCCAACACTACTTTGAAAGCAAAATTGTCATATTTATTACATACTGTCAATGTCATCGAGGCAAATATATCTCACAAGTGATGCAGGAAGCTCAAGCTCGGCTGCCGTTTTTAGAATATTCCCTTTTATTGACTGACGCACAACAATTCTACAAGCTTGTTTCAATGACATGGGGTTAAATATCATATCATCTAACATGCTCTTCAACTGTGGAGAAGCTGTATCGAGGAAAGAAAGAATATTTGGTTCCCGTGCTAACAAATGATACTGGGCACCAGCAGCACATAACATTTTCACTGAACTTGTTTGCAGTCTTGAAATAGCTATATACAGAGGAAACAAAGAAGATTCTGATCCAGCGAGATTCTTGTGAAAATAGAACGGCATTCCCGCATTACTGGCCTGCGAGCAGCTTTCAATGTTACAGTTCAGTTTTAACAGTCGTTTCACAGCTGGTAAATTATTTGATTTAACTGCATATATTAGTGGTGAATTACCATAAATATCACCTTGATTGATGTTAATACCTGCATTTACGCACTGATCTATGCAGTTCGTAGTATCCTCCGGTCCCGCATGCTTACCTTTCCAAAATGCTCGCTCTTTATCAACAGTAATATGTAGACAATTAATTCCCTTACAGAAATCTTTACTTTCAATGTTACATCCAGCATTTATCATAATCTCCATTGCACGCCAGTCCCGCAACCGAGCAGTCCACAATAATGGGCTATACCCACTACAATCCTTGATATTCAAATCAACTCCCTTCTGTTTCACCAGAATTTTCAAACATTCGTGTTTGCCATTTTCAACTGCTACGTGTAATGCTGTAGATCCGTTTTCACTCTGGTGATTAATACCTATACCACAAGATAATAAACACTCCAACATTTCCTTATGTCCATATCTGTAGCAAGAAAAGCACAATGTTAAATGATTAGATAGGTCAATTGAAACAGCATTCCTTAGGTGTATGCCAAAAAACATTTTTTTAGCTCACTTGTCACGTAGTGACAAGGTGAGCTTTTGTGATCGCCAGTCGTCCGTTCGTCTGTCCACAATTTTGTGTGAACACAATAGAGACCACAATTTGCGATCAATTTTAATCAAACTTGCACACAACTTGTACCGGCATAATATCTCGGTTCCTTTCGAAAACTGGCCAGATACCATCATGGGTTCCATGTTAAGAGTTAAGGCCCCTTAAAGGGCCAAAATTTACTATTTTTGGCTTGTGAACAAGACAGAGACCACATTTTGCAATTAACTTGAATCAAACTTGCATCTAAGTTGTATTGGCATAATATCTCGGTTCCTGTCGAAAACTGGCCAGATCCCATCATGGGTTCCAAAGTTATGGCCCCTTAAAAGGCCAAAATTTGCTATTTTTGGCTTGTGAACACGATAGAGACCACATTTTGCAATCAGCATGAATCAAACTTGCACACAACTTGTATTGGCATAATATCTCAGTTCCTTTCGAAAATTGGCCAGATCATGTCATGGGTATTTTGGCTTTTGCAGCCATATAGAGACTTCATTTATGGTTTGATTTGATACAAACTTGCAAAATATCTTCAACAACAATAAATCTTGGATTCCATGATGAATCTGTCAGAACCAATCATAGGTTTCGGCAAAGAAGTATAAAATAAATATTTATTTTTATAACTCTTTGGTTCCGGAGTTATTAGTCTCCCCAGAGACTATTGTATTATGCCCTGTCCGTAACGTCGTAACGTCTTCGTCCGTACCCTCACACTCATTTCGAGTCATACTGGATAACCTTGACTAGAACCTCAAACTTCAAGGGTTATAGGCTGACTGAGTAGAATACCTCCCTATTGTTTTTTGGGTCACTCCGTCAAATGTCACAGGCCCGAACATGAAAACCATTTCCATCAATAACTAGAGAACCAACTTGACCAGAATTGAACTCATAGATGATTGTACATGAAAGTAGAGACCTCTAATCGATTTGGGTCACTCTTAAAGGTAGGTCACAGGAGCCCAACATTGAAAACCATTTCGGTCAGTAAACTTGAGAACCACTTACCAAGATGTTGTAAAACTTCATGGATAATGTCATGAACCATAGATGACCCCTATTGATTTTGGGTTCATCTCTGTCAAGTGTCAAGGACACAGGCTTTAAATGAAAACATTTCGTCAATAACTAGAGAAGCATTGATCAAATGTGAAACTTCAAGATTATTACCATGCAATAGTTAGATGACCCTAATCGATTTGTGGATTCATCCATTAAGATCAGCTCAGGGGCATGAACATTGAAAACCATTCCGTCAGTAATTGAAAACCACTTGACCATGAATGTTTGAAACTTCATAGGATGATTGGTCATTGAATGAGTAGTGACCCCTATTGATTTGGGTGGCCTCTGCGAAAGTCATAGGTCACAGGGGCCTGAATGAAAACCATTTCCGATCGAATTAACTGGAACCATTGACCAGAATTTGAAATCTTCATAGGATGCATGTACATGCAAGTAGATGACCCTATAGATTTGGGTCACTCTTCTTAAAAGTCAAGTCAAGAGCTGAAAAATGAAAAACATTCCGGTCAGTAACTTGAGAACCACTTGACCAGATGTTAAACTTAATAAGGAAAAGATTAGTCATGCAAGTAGATGACACTAACGATTTGGTCACTCTGTGAATCAAGTCAAGGGCTGAACATTGAAACCATTTCGGTCCAGTAACTTGAGAACCACATGAGCCCGAAGACGAAGCTATTTCATAGATATTGTCAAACAGATAATGACCCATAAGTTATATAGGTCAAAAGTTTAAAGGTCAACCACAGGGGCCTGAAATGCAAAACATGTCAATCAATATTGAGAACTTCTCATAACCCCAGATTTGAAACTCCTAGGATTGAAGTTCAATGCAAGTAATGACCCTATTGTTTTTGGGTCACTCGGTTAAAGGTCAAGGTCACAGGGGCCTGAACATTGATAACCATTCCATCAATAACTTGAGACCATTGACCCAGAATGTTGAAACTTCATAGGATGATTGAACATGCAGAGTAGATGACCCTACTGATTTTGGGGTCAGTCTTTAAAGGTCAAGGCCACAGTGGCCTGTTTCATGTAAAATCATTTTTTGGAAATAACTTGAGAACCACTTGACCTACAATGTTGAAACTTAATAGGATGATTGGACTTGCAGAGTAGATGACCCCTATTTATTTTGAGGTCACTTGATCAAAGGTCAAGGTCACAGAAGCCTGAACAGTGACTTGAGAACTACTAGGCCAAGAGTGTTGAAATTTAGCGGGATGATTGGACATGCCAAGTAGATGATCCCTACTGCAGCCAACCATCAGTGTCTCTTTGACTTTTGCTCCTGACCCCTATTGACTTCTTGCCTATAGGACTTTGCATTGGGGGAGACATGCGCTTTTTTACAAAAGCATTTTCTAGTTTTACATCTGATTAGTGATTACCTCCTCTGATTTTAATCAAAATGGAACTATATCAGTAAGTACTTATAGGACTCATTTGAAATTTCATTATTGTCATTAGCTGCCTGGACTGAGACAATCAGGGTAGATAACTATGGACTGATTTATGTCAAATTACCTCCCTTTATTTCAAATTAAAATGGGTATATCTCCGTAACTAATGAAGATACTGATCTGAAATTTCATTTACGCCATCAAATTGACTTGGACAATCAGTGAAGATACATATTGACTGAATTTATGACAAATTACCTCCCTTTATTTGTTATATAATGAATACACCTTGCAGCTTCTAATGAGATTGGTTTGAAATGTTATGTCTCTCATGGTAAGAAATAGTCATGTTAGATAACTTTGATTGAACGTTAATCAATATGAATACTTTTCTAATATATTGTTGTAAAAGCTTGTACACTGTATCTTCTACATGCATATACCAATGCATGATTACCTTCCCTGATTTTATTAAAAATGGATTTATCTCAGTAAGTATTTATAGGACTCATTTGAAATTTAATTATTGTCATTAGTTGGACTGAGACAATCAGGGTAGATAACTGTGAACTGATTTTATGTCAAATTACCTCCCTCTGTTTCAAATTAAAATGGGTGTATCTCAGTAACCAATAAAGATACTGATTTGAAATGTCATTTATGCCATCAGATGGACTCAGACAATCAGGGTAGATAACTTTTGACTGAATTTATGACAAATTACCTCCCTTTATTTTATGTAAATGAATATTACTCAGCAGCATCCAATGAGATTGGTTTTAAATGTTATTTATGTCTTCCAGGGTAAGGAATAGTCATGCTAGTACAAAAATGCAGCATTTGAGCCTAGGACCCTCAAACTTGGTATTGAGATTGGCCCTGACTAGTATGTGACCCATAGGTCAAAAGGGACTGTTACAAGAAAATATTTATCCTGATGATATTTAATGTGCATGCCTATGTGATCTATGTCAAAACTTGATCTTATCATTAAGAGCAATCATGGTACTCAGGTGAGCGATATAGGGCCATCATGGCCCTCTTGTTTAAGAAATGTCAATAACTTATAAAAAAAAACAACTCATAAATGATTGGCCCTGGAAGTCAACAAGAACGATGTGAACACTGTACGACACATGCCCCCATAAAATTCTTGATGAAAAAAATAACATTACAAAGTACAAAAACCCAAAGACTAATCTGACACGAAACTCGTGTCAACTTCATGTTGTACACCAATTTTTTTCAAGATGGATGAAAACTGTCAGGTTTGAGTACCCATTAACTTGCACACAGGTGTATTTGTAATATTGTTAAATCCAACAAGAGCTGTCCGTAAGACAGCCAAGCTCGACTATTCGAAATATTGTCCCAGAAGCAGGAAAATATTACCCAAAAAGGTTAAATATCAAAAGAGTTTTAAGTTCAAAAGGGGAAATAATTTGACCAAAATGCATACCAGTTATGGGACTTGCTGCTATCAACTAGTTTTATAACCCTGAAGGCACATGTGAAGTTTCAATTCAATATCTGCATTAGTTTTGGAGATAGAAACTTGCATGTAAAACTTTAACCAGAATTTTCAAAGTCCAAAAGGGGGCATAATTTGCCCAAAATACATGCCAGAGTTATGGGACTTGACCCAGTGAGGTTGGTAATTGATCTAGAAAAAGAAAAAATAAGTTTCAAATCTATATGCCTTTTAGTAATAGCTGTATGTACTTGCACGCAAAACTTTAACCAGAATTTGCTAAGTCCAAAAGGGGACATAATTTGGCCAACATGAAGGTCAGAGTTATGGGACTTGCTGCTATCAACTAGTTTTATAACCCCGAAGACAAATGTGAAGTTTCAAATCAATATCTGCATTAGTTTCGGAGATAATAACTTGCATGTAAAACTTTAACCAAAATTTTCTAAGTCTAAAAGGGGGCATAATTTGCTCAAAAAACATGTCAGAGTTATGGGACTTGACCCAGTGAGGTTGGTAATTGATCTAGAAAAAGAAAAAATAAGTTTCAAATATATATGCCTTTTAGAAATAGCTGTATGTACTCGTGAACGCAAAACTTTAACCAGAATTTTCTAAGTCCAAAAGGGGGCATAATTTGGCTAAAATGAAGGTCAGAGTTATAGGACTTGCTGCTATCAACTAGATTTATAACCCCGAAGACACATGTGAAGTTTCAAATCAATATCTGCATTAGTTTTAGAGATAGTAACTTGCATGTAAAACTTTAACCAAAATTTTCTAAGTCTAAAAGGGGGCATAATTTGCTCAAAATACATGTCAGAGTTATGGGTCTTGACCCAGTGAGGTTGATAATTGATCTAGAAAAAGAAAAAATAAGTTTCAAATCTATATGCCTTTTAGAAATAGCTGTATGTACTTGCATGCAAAACTTTAACCAGAATTTTCTAAGTCCAAAAGGGGGCATAATTTGGCCAAAATGAAAGTCAGAGTTATGGGACTTGCTGCTATCAACTAGTTTTATAACGCCGAAGACACATGTGAAGTTTCAAATCAATATCTGCATTAGTTTTGGAGATAGTAACTTGCATGTAAAACTTTAACCAAAATTTTCTAAGTCCAAAAGGGGGCATAATATGCTCAAAATACATGTCAGAGATATGGGACTTGACCCAGAGAGGTTGGTAATTGACCTAGAAAAAGAAAAAATAAGTTTCAAACCTATATGCCTTTAATTGATGGCTGTATGTACTTGCATGCAAAAACTTAACCAAGGTGTGACGCCGACGCCGACGCCAGGGTGAGTAGAATAGCTAGACTATTCTTCGAATAGTTGAGCTAAAAATGGGACATAACTCAACAAGAGGGCCAAGTTGGTCGCTCACCTGAGTAACACATCATAACAGTGTAAACATGTTTGACCTAGTGACCAAAGTTTTGAAACCACATGACCCAGTTTCAAAGTCGTCCGAGTTTTCAAGGAGATAAACATTCTGACCAAGTTTCAAGAAGATTGGAGCAAAAATGTGGCATCTAGAATGTTAACAAGATTTTCCTTTGATCTGGCCTAGTGACCTAATTTTTGACCCTACATGATCCAGATTCAAACCTGGCCTAAAAATCGCCAAGATAAACATTCTGACCAAGTTTCTTGAAGAAAGGGTCATAAATGTGGCCTCTAGTGTTAACAAGGCAGTCTGAAAGACAGCTAAATCCCCCGCCACTGCTATGGATAGTGAAAGGGTAAATCTTTGATTTTAGCTGTGACCTTGACCTTGAACTGACATGGTTGACTCATGAATTCTGCACAACATCTTGATGAGGTGATCATTTGACCCAAGTTTCATGAAAATCCTTCAAGGGGTTTAGGAGATACAGAGTGGACACCAAATGGAAGGCTCAAACCTTCGACCCATAGTTGTGACCTTGACCTAGAGCTGGCATGGTTGACTCATAATTTCTGCATCTCGTTCTGATGAGGTAATCATTTGACCCAAGTTTTATAAAATTCCTTCAAGGGGTTTAGGAGATATAGAGTGGACACGAAATGGAAGGCTCAAACCTTTGACCTTCAGTTGTGACCTTGACCTTGAGCCGGCATGACTGACTCATAAGTTCTGCACATTGCCTTGATGAGGTGATCTTTGACCAAAATTGGTTGAAAATCCTTCAAGGGGTTTAGGAGATATAGAGCGGACACAAAATGGAAGGCTCAAACCTTTGACCCTAAGTTGTGACCTTGACCTTGAGCCGGCATGACTGACTCATGGGTTCTGCACATCGTCTTGATGAGGTGATCATTTGACCCAAGTTTTATAAAATTCCTTCAAGGGGTTTAAGAGATATAGAGCAGACACAAAATGGAAGGCTCAAACCTTTGACCTTGAGTTGTGACCTTGACCCTGAGCTGGCATGGCTGACTCATGGGTTCTGCACATCGTCTTGATGAGGTGATCATTTGACCCAAGTTTTATAAAATTCCTTCAAGGGGTTTAGGAGATATAGAGCGGACACAAAATGGTAGGCTCAAACCTTTGACCTTGAGTTGTGACCTTGACCTTGAACCGACAAGGCTGACTCATAGGTTCTGCACATCATCTTGATGAGGTGATCATTTGACCCAAGTTACATGAAAATCCTTCAAGGGGTTTAGGAGATATGGACCGGACACGATTTTGTTACGGACAGAAGGACGGACGCAGACCATTCCTATAATCCCTCCACCACGGCGGGGGATTAACAAGCTTTTCCTTTGATTTGATCGGGTGACCTAGTTTTTTACCCCACATGACCCAGTTTAGAACTTATCCTAGAGATCATCAAGACAAACATTCTGACCAAGATTCATGAAGACAGGGTCATAAATGTTAACAAACTTTCCCTTCGATTTTAGTGGATGACCTAGTTTTTGACCCCACATGACCTAGTTTCGAACTTGGCTAGCAATCATCAAGATAAACATTCTGAGCAAGTTTCAAGAAGATAGGGTCATAAATGTGGCCTCTAGTGTTAACAAGCTTTTCCTTTGATTTGACCGGGTGACCTAGTTTTATGACCCCACATGACCCAGATTCAAACTTGACCTAGAGGTCATCAAGACATACATTCTGACCAATTCCCATGAGTTTCAAACTTAAACTGTGGACTCTATAGAGTGTTTACAAGATTTTCCTTTGATCTGGCCTACTGACCTAGTTTTTGACCCCATTTAAACATGCCAATGTATTTCATACTCAAAATATAACTAACTATAAAACTATGCTACATGTATATGTCTGAACCCAGATTTGGGAGGCGGGGATGGGTCCACCTTAATATAGGAGGCATACATTTTGAGTGACATTATAATTAAGATTTAAGTAAATTTTGTGTGAGAATTATTACCTAACTGCATGCATGATCCCATTCTCTTCAAACATACTGTCAGTGGCCTGCACGTCAATCCCATGATTGAGAAGTATTCTCAACAACTCTACGTTATTCAACAATACAACCTGTACA
Source organism: Mercenaria mercenaria (assembly GCF_021730395.1). Classification (NCBI taxonomy): domain Eukaryota; kingdom Metazoa; phylum Mollusca; class Bivalvia; order Venerida; family Veneridae; genus Mercenaria; species Mercenaria mercenaria. The sequence goes on from NC_069374.1 coordinate 34,493,450, forward strand.
AAGGCTAGGGACAGTTTGTCCGTCTCTTGTAGATGTAACATAAAAGCTTCATCTTTCAACAGGACCTCAACTGTGTCTTTCTCACCTTCCTTTATGGCCTTGAAAAATCTTAAAATAGAACAGACATAAATTAAATCAAATAGATTTGTTTGTATTTGATTATACTGAAACAGTGTTTGTCTTAGATTTGGCACCTTTACAGCTGTAATGATGAAGATATATCAGAGGCGCCCCTCAAGACATTACTTCAGATATCGACCGGCACCTGGTTCAACTAAACCAGCAGACAACTGACAACTTCCCCACTTGAATCAGAGGTGGAGGATGAAAGACAAAATTTAGCAATCTGAAGTCTTGAGTTTCAGACTTAAAATAATGATGAATACCAGCACTGGATCTACCTTTCTTACTTGGCTTAAACCTGACTGGCTTATACATTTTCATGAATCATCAAAGATGCAAAACTGAATTTGTATACATCTCTATTTTTCCACAAATGTATCACCGACATCCATCAAACAAGTGTTTATTTAATACAAATGGGGAGTATCTACTGGCAAAAAGCACTTTTCTATGGGAAATGGAGCCAAAATTTGATGTATCAATTATAGAAGAAATCATTAATTAATTTGTGAAAAAATGACAAGGACTTTGACTAGGTAATCTACTACATTTTTTGTACCTTGTTTCTTCCTGTTTGAGTCTTTGGGTTTCTTCAGCTCTCTGTAACCTCTCCTTTCTTCTTTTTCTCTCCATCTGAAAAATGAAGCAAAATCAACAAAACCTATCAAAATTATTGGGAATGAGTCAAAATTTTCATGTCAATTAACCCAAGTATAACAAGAGATCACAGAGTGATCTTGGCGCCCACCAATGTGCCATTTTTGAGTGTTCCAAATTTCAAGACTTAATGACTAGCTCAAGGTCAAATTTCATTTCCGTACACAACACTGTGCATGTGGTCCAAATTCGAAAGATGTAGCTTGAGAAATGTGAAAGTAGGTCACTAGATCAATTTCAAGGACAAAGTTCTTTGTACACAAAACTATGCATGTGCATCAAGTTTGAAGGCTGTAGTTTGAGAAATTTGAAAGTAGGTCACTAGGTCAATCTTAAGGTCAAAGTTTATTTCGGTACACAAAACTATGCAAGTGGTCCAAATTTGAAGGCTGTAGCTTGAGAAATGTGAAAGTAGGTCACTAGGTCAAAATCAAGGTCAAATTTCACTTCACAACACAAATCTATGCATGTGGTCCAAATTTGAAGCCTGTATCTTCAAAAATGTGAAAGTGGGTCACTAGGTCCATGTCAAGGTCAAAGTTTGTTTTGGTACACAATCCTATGCATGTGGTCTAAATTTGAAGCCTGTAGCTACAGAAATGTGAAAGTAGGTCACTAGGTCAATCTTAAGGTCAAAGTTCATTTCTGTACACACAACTATGCAAGTGGTCCAAATTTAAAGGCTGTAGCTTGAGAAATGTGAAAGTAGGTCACTAGATCAAAATCAAGGTCAAATTTTATTTCGAAATACAGAACTATGCATGTGGTCCAAATTTGAAGCCTGTACCTTCAAAAATGTGAAAGTAGGTCACTAGGTCAATGTAAAGGTCAAAGTTTGTTTCGGTACACAAAACCATGCATGTGGTCCAAATTTGAAGGCTGTAGCTTGAGAAATGTGAAAGTAGGTCACTAGGTCAAAATCAAGGTCAAATTGTATTTTGGAATACAGAACTATGCATGTGGTCCAAATTTGAAGCCTGTACCTTCAAGAAATGTGAAAGTAGGTCACTAGGTCAATGTAAAGGTCAAAGTTTGTTTCGGTACATAAAACCATGCATGTGGTCCAAATTTGAAGGCTGTAGCTTGAGAAATGTGAAAGTAGGTCACTGGGTCAAAATCAAGGTCAAATTTCATTTCGGAACACAAAACTATGCATGTGGTCCAAATTTGAAGCCTGTACCTTCAAAAATGTGAAAGTAGGTCACTAGGTCAATGTCAAGGTCAAAGTTTTTTCAGTGCACAAAACTATGCATGTGGTCCAAATTTGAAGGTTGTAGCTACAGAAATGTGAAAGTAGGTCACTAGGTCAAAATCAAGGTCAACTCATGTCAAGGTTCATCTTGCCACTCAAAACCATACATGTGGTCCAAATTTGAATGTTGTAGGTTATTGACAAGAAGTTTTTAAAAGCTTTTCCCTATATATGTCTATATGAACCATGTGACCCCCAGGGCGGGGCCATATTTGACCCTAGGGGGATAATTTTAACAAACTTGGTAGAGAACCACTAGATGGCGCTACATTACAAATATCAAAGCCCTAGGCTTTGTGGTTTGGACAAGAAGATTTTCAAAGTTTTTCTCTATATAAGTCTATGTAAACCATGTGACCCCCGGGGCGGGGCCATATTTGACCCTAGGGGGATAATTTGAACAAACTTAGTAGAAGACCACTAGATGATGTCACATACAAAATATCAAAGCCCTAGGCCCTGTGGTTTTGGACAAGAGGTTTTTCAAAGTTTTTCCCTATATAAGTCTATATAAACCATGTGACCCCCGGGGCATGGCCATATTAGACCCATGGGAAATAATTTGAATCTTGTTGGTAGAGGACCACTAGATGATGCTTCATACCAAATATCAAAGCCCTAGGCTCTGTGGTTTTGGACAAGAAGATTTTTAAAGTTTTTCCCTATATAAATCTATGTAAATTATAGAAATAAACAAAGGGCCATAACTTACTAAAAAATTGTTGAACCAGTCTGATTTTCAGAGGGACACAACTAGGGTACCAATACATTATTCTGACAAAGTTTGGTCAAAATCCCCCTGGTAGTTTCTGAGGAGATGCGATAACGAGAAATTGTTAACGGAAGGACGGACGGACGGACGGAAGGACGCCGGACCACGGACGCAGAGTGATTTGAATAGCCCACCATCTGATGATGGTGGGCTAAAAAATACCTGATAGTTGATAAATCATAACGAAAAATCACATATAGCTAAAACTAGGTACCACAGTCTCGAAATAAAAGCCATCTCAAAAATACCTCCCAACTCTTGTCAAATTTCCTTCTTAATGTACCTATGCACTTTTGCTCTTTTAAATTAGTCAAATTTGACACAGTGAGACCTTAATTTTCAAAGTAAATTTAAATTTCTGTTAGTGAAGTCCTAAGTTATACATCAAGTAAAAATCTGTTCTCACCATGATCATAATGTTAAATGCAAACATAAAATAAACTAAAACTATGAACAAACTGCATTTTAAGTTGATCAGTACTCTTAAAATATATATTAACTGTGTATACCGTGTTTACATGTATGTACATATATTAAAGGCTGCAGCAAAACACTTAGTAGTAAAATACCTGTACCAAATACTTTTTAAGGTTGAATTTCAGTTACCGGAAGTGAAATGCTCAGTCCCTTGATATTCAAGAACACCAAGTTTCATCTGTATATCAATTATGGCCAAAATAAGATTAAGTAGTTTAACTTTTCGATTTAAGTGAATATTAAACATGATTCCAGTAATTCCGGATAAGTTTTAACTTCATGCCTACAGCTTGTCAACTGGCACAAATCTGTCTAACTAGAAATTGTTGTACTTGCACAATGGCAGTCAAGAATGGTATTTTTGCTAGATTTAGCTGATTTTGAGGGTATGTCAGTGATGATGTTGAACAACTTTTTTAAGTTTGAATCAAATCAATTTAGTAATAACTGAGATAGTGTGAAAGTGCATCAAAACTTTTACCTGAAATTCTAAGTAAAAGGGGGGGTTAATTCATGAAATATTGGTGTGAGAGTTATGGCCCTTGTGCCATATGATGTGGGAGATGATGAGGAATAACTATTTTAAGTTTGAAACAAATCAATCAAGTAATTACAGAGATAAAGAGAAAGTGCATCAAAACTTTAACATAGGTGCAGATGCGGAAGGATGCCAATGCTGGGTCAAGTAGGACAGGTCTCCATACTTTGTATAGTCGAGCTAAAAAACCTACTGAAATGTGACCTCAAACAGTGTTCACCACTGAGCTTGAGATCTGAGTGTTGCGCATGACATACTGTCTCATTATAGAAGATATTTGTGTCATGTAATATCAAAACCCATTCATGGATGACAGAAAAAAACATATAAGACATTTGACATCAGAGCATGACCTTGACCCTTGCCTTGAGCTAGGGGTCTAGGTGTTGCTCAAGTCGTATTGTCTCATTATGAGAAACATTTGTGCCAAGTATAATACTGCAATCCCTCAATTGATGGAGTTATGGTTAAAGCAATACTAACCTTTAACCTCCAAGTGTGACCTTGACCTTACAGTTAGGGGTCTGAAAGTTGTGCATGACTTATTATGGGGAACATTTGTGCCAAGTAATATTAAAATCTCTTGATGGACGGCTGAGTTACGTATACAGACCCGACTGGAAAAAACTTTGTTGACTTTTGACCTCCAAGTGTGTCACTCCTGGGCTTTGCACAATATGTTATCTCATTATGGTGAACATTAATTGTGCCATGTAAAATCCCTTGATGATAGCCTTACTCATTTGGCTTATCGGGATGACTTATTTTATAATCTGATATTTTATAGTTGTCATCCCTCTAAGACGTGACAGTGACAGTCAAAAGTTATCACACTGTCCTGAAACGCATTATTATTTGGACTACATTGATGAATGACGAGAGTTATGGACTTGAAATGAAATCAAGGACGGATGGACAGAAGGGTGGAATAAATGACAGATGGAAAAGCACAATCCTATAGTATGTCCTAGAAACTGGTTTTCAACCAGTAGGTTTCAACCAGTAGGGGACAAAACACAAATTGCACTACATTTCCTCATAATGTGTCAAAATCTAGGACATTTACTGTCAGTTGCTTTAAAGTTCTAAAACACAATTGCTTTGTTATTCATATACATCTGTGTACGGAATGAACAAAAACAATAAAGGGAGGTAAAAACAGGGGCGTCGGAAAGTGTTTGATATTGGGGCCGCGAGGGGGGGGGGGGATCCCACTCCCGTAAGAGGGGTAAGGGGGACCTACCCCTGAATTTTTTTTAAAACAGGATCATAAATGGCGAGTTCTGGTGCATTTAAGTACTGAATCGCATCTCAGGTCTCCAGTATTTTCTTACTATTTACATGACTATAAGCAAAATAAAGTTTAATAAACTCTTATCAGAATTAATAATGTATAACGCAATACAAAGAATGCATTTATGTTGTTTGTTTTTTTGTATTTAATGTATTGAACAATAATCATTCCTGTTACATTCATTTCTTATTTTTGTTTGAAATATCTTTTTTTTGAGTAAAATCAATTTATGTAGTTAATTCCTTACATCTTAGCGGTGTGATAAATCTTAACACTTACCTCTTTCATTAAATAAAACATGATAATTATTTTTCTGAATTTTATAAGTTAATACCTTAGATCTTTTCGGTTGGGTATAGCTTAAACGTTCCATTGACTAAAGACATGCCAATTAAAAACATGCTGATTTGTTCATGCGTAATTAATTAAGTCCAATCACGGACACGTGTGTATGACTCCAATTAACACCCCCGACCGTGTCATCATGGTAACACACCAATCTGGACAGCAAAATTTAATATACTATACAAAATATTGGGTCCGCGGACCTGTGACTCCAACTTATGAATTTACAAAAAATCGTTTTAGGGCAAATTATTGGGGCCGCAGTCGCGGCCCCTGCGGCCCCACTTCCGACACCCCTGAAAAATACGTTGATTTAGAAACCTTTCTGTATGTCATAATTCAATATGTAAGTTTAAGACACTCGTAGGGGTGGTGGTCGGGGATTGAGGTCGATATAATATACTTCATTCCGTAGAGGGGAAGATAACCGGATATTGCCCAAAAGAGTCCAAAACCATGATTTGCTAGTTGTTAAAGTAAAAACTTTTTCTAACATGTTACAAGTGTCTAGATTTTAATACCACTGTGCCCGGAATGTTGGTTCTATCCGAAAAATATCTCACTTTCCATTTACGAACTACTAAAAACTGACAACCTACATACGAGCTGATGAAGTGATGAGTATTTGTTTCATTCACTTACATTGACTTTTCAAAGTCAGTGCATTCTGGTACATTTATAGTTAAAAAACGATGAACTGATGTTGTTCATGATATTTTTGTTGTCGTCATTGCATAGGCTGAATACCACTAAATTTAATTCTGTATAAGTTATGTCTGTCTATCTGCTGGACATTAATTAGCTTATAGTCAGTAACTTACACGTTATCTTAACATACACAGTGATAGGGTTTATATAAGGAAATCCCTATCATCACCCACATCATTTGACACAAGGGCTACAACTCTTGCACCAATACTTAACGAATTATGCCCCTTTTTACTTAGAATTTCAGATTAATTTTGGTGCACTTCCATCTTTGTTATTACATAATAAATATAATTAAAACTTTAAATAGTTCTTTCAGATTATCCTCATCATCATATGGCACAAGGTGCATGAGTCTGGTGCAAATATTTCATAAATTATGTCCCGGCCCTTTATGCTTAGAGCTTCAGTTTAATTTTGATGTTTTTTCACCATGCCTCTTTTGTCGCTTAGGGAAAAAAACTGCTCAATTTTGCAGTCTTTTTTGCAGTGAAACAGCAGTTTTTCGGAAAAACTGCCCTCTTTGCCATTTATTAAAACTGTTTCCAGCATGAAATGACTAGTAAAAAGCAGTTTTTTTAGAAACTGCATATAACTGGAGGATTGAAAAACTGGTGGTGGCCAGGTTTCTGTAGTTATTTTGAAGTTTTTGTTAATGTTTTCACAAAAAGCAGTTTTACGGGCAGTTAAATGCAATTATTTTCTTAGAGCAGTATTTTTAGCATCTTTTATGAACAGCAGTATTAAAAAACTGCTAAATACTGCTTCCTGATGTCCCATAATGCAGTGCGAAAGATGGCCGCTCACAGTGAAAACTAAAGCATGTGAACGGTAAAAATGGATTATAACTGCTCAAAAACAATGTTTAACACAAAATGATGCACAGATAGTTAAATTATTGATAACTGTTTTAATGGAGTTATAACTAATAAGGCAGGATTAAAGTGTGAAACACAGACTGATTGGATTTATAGTCATTTGGTGGAAACTGGTAAAAATGTGCAAATTCAAAGGATTTACAAGATAAAAGACAAACCAGTTCATAACTTGTATAAATGAATCTGAGGTTTTGTATTTAAATAAAAAGTCAGCTCATTGTACATTTTATGGCTGGTTAAATCATCGCAGACAATTTAATATTCAAAAGAAAGTCTGCAGTTTTTTGTGACATCATTATACTTCTTAGCTCATTTACATATTTCGGCCAATTTAACTGCTTTTCACTACATTTTCACTGCTTTTTCACTGCTTTTCTATTAAATAAGTTAATGCAAGCATATGAAGACAAGTAACTGCTAAAAACTGCATTTTGAATGCCCTGAAATATAATGCTGAAAAAACTGCAATTTTACTGCCTTCCTTTTTCCTAAGGGGTTACTGAATGGATTTGATTCCAACTTAAAATGTTTGTTCCGCGTCATCACCCACATCATATAACACAAGGTCCATAGCGCTGGTACCAATACGTTATGAGTTATTCCCCCTCTTTACTCAGTTTGTGATGCACATTTGTAGATTTGCTCTATCTCAGTTTGTCATTTTAGATGTCGTAACAATAAATTACCAGTAGAAAAGGGTGTAAAATATAACATTGATCTTAGTCAGAGAACTTGTCAGTTGTGTAATAATAACTATGTAGGGGATGAGTTTCATTATATTTTTGATTGTGAACACTTTATTCCTGAAAGAAAAAAACACTATCCAAGAGATCTAAGAACATATCTTTTCAAAAACTGTTCCAAAGCTCTGATAGAACTGTTTTGTTAAAACTTGCATTATTTGTTAAAAATGTGATGCAAAAGGTAAAGTAATATTACCACCTTCCACCTACATAATATAACTTTACATTTACTTATATTTACACATGTCTAGTCACGCTCAGATAGAATTATTATTATTTGAAACATGTTTGAACTGTCTCGAGACCGTTTTGTAGAAATTGTTATTGTGCCATGCAGATCTATGCCTTTAGGGGCCTTGTATTGAAAATAAACTGAAATTGAATAAACTGAAGTTATATTTATATAGATTTGATTCAAACTTGAAATAGATAGTTCTTCCACATTATTAGCCACATGGTGCATTACTTTACTTTTTCATGAATTATGTCCATTTTACACTTAATTAATTAATGTTTTGATACATGTCCCTTTTACACTTAATTAATTAATGTTTTGATACACTTTATCTTTATCTCTGTTATTAATAAATTTGACACAGACTTAGGTATTGCCCAATATCTTCATCCATATTGGAGTCATTAAACACTCAAGTGACAGCTCCAGCTTCCTCACATGTGCCCAATTCCACTTTCCAGCATCGAAATAGTCGAGCGCGCTGTCTCCTAGCTGTGACAACTCTTGTTTTTTATGCTAATTAGGACTGTCCAGTCTCAATAAGGAGGAGCCAATTAAAGTGTATAGTTCGTGTAATACGATTTGCAACTTTGTGAAGTATTTGAAGTGATTTCAGTTCCTTTAGTTACGAAGGTCGATTCTCATTTAAAGGAACAAAAAAAAATCTCAATCTGTATTTACATAGTATGGTTATCCTTAATTTTTAAGGAATATGGTGAAAACAATGTTACAGCAAAGCATCCTGTCACTGCTTCGGATGTGTAAGCATAAAACAGCAAACACAAACACCTCTCGGTACAGTAGTTTGACAATATTCCTGCGCGAAAGTTGATAAAACAGAGAAGAAAATCAATATTCACGATACAAGTCCTTATCTTAAAGGTAATTCGGTATGAAAATGAGCACTATCTCTATAATGATTTATAAAAACTCTTTTTATATAAATAGAGAAATATGTCTAACAATTCTGAAACACATTTAAATAGACCTACCTGTGTCTTTAAACGACTCATGAGCGGTTATTTTCAAAGTTAAGCAATTGCACTAATAAAATCCAGTAAAATGTTTTTTGTCTTTAATAGTTCGATTTCCTCTACATCAGCTATGGAGGAATCAATTTACGAATCTGTTATCTTTAAGTGTGCAATGATTGGACAGTGTCAGACTTTATCAGAGAAGCAAGTGTGTTATTTCCGTGATCTATAATACCACCTTTTACAACAGGTAATAATTAAAAGAGATGCTGTTCAGTGTTTACAAATGCCTTATAATAACTTCAAAATACTAATACAGCTAATACTGAGATACTTCTCTTTGATATTATCTTATTATCAGTTCCAATATTCATAATTATATCAAACGTGATTTTTGTTTTTTATTACTTGCTATGTAGACCTAGATAGAAGTTTATTTAAGTCAATAGGCAGGGTAACAGTGGTGTAAATTTTCTCATAAGAGAAAACACTTCAAGTTTAATAATCCTGAGATTTATATTCATCATTGAAACCCTGCTTTTTTTAAAAAAAAACTTTCAATTATACACCGTAGTTCAGTGCTTAAAACTGTAGATTGTTTTTCTTTTTCTTTTTTTTTTGGCGTGAGTTCAAACCCCACCAGGATCACTCATTTGTTGCTGTTGTTTTGTTACATTTGTTTTCTTTTTCACCTCTAAACATTGTTTTAATTGTTGCACAAGTGATTTATTTTTACAATAGATAAGGAAAGTGAACATGTTAAACACTGAAGTTTAGCTAAGTCATGTACTTTTACTCTAGTGAAAAGTGCATTTTTTTCGTAGATGAAGAGAAGACCCGGGTCAGCGAAAAAACTCTGGTAAATTTCGAGGAATTTATTAGTTTACATAAAACAAATATTGACTAAGGTAAGACTGGAAAGTTTGTTTCCTGGCTTCCGACATTTGATGTATGGTTGGTGTGTGACTGTGCAGCAACATGTGTTCGAAGCACTAGTTCCAGATAGTTGAAATACTCCGTCAGGTTAAAATCTCTGTCTTTTCCGTGGCACACTATCCGGGGACAACAGCGTGGGAAATGTTCTTGGGGCTTATATTTCACGTAGCAACCGATTTCGTTTGTAAATTGTGGACCTCCGTCACATCTGATATAAAAAGAAATGTAATTCAAATTTTCAATTACATATGCATGTATAAGAAATATTTATTTATATGTTAGTTATAATATTTCAAAACATGCTCGATAGTATTTTTAAGAATCTGGCAAATGGAAATATATTCCACCTTTGTTCCATGTGGTAAGTTGTTAGGTACCAACAGAATAATAACTCTGGAGAATGCAGTAACGCCGATCAGGTTAATTTACAGCCGTATGTAATTTTAAAAAAAATGTTGAAAATCGGTCTTTAACCGAACGAAACATTTCTTATGAACGACACCAACATCGTGAAATCGTAGTGTCACGACTTTACCATCGTGCATTCATTATATCGCCATCACACATTTACTCATTCGACATTGTGTTTTCGTATTGTGGTGTCATCACCATTGTGTCGTCGCACACGGTCACAAGATGCAACAGCGATAGCACGATGACCCATACGGGAAACCGTATAAAATGTTATTTAAAACATCTTTATTTCACACCGAATATTCGGCCCCAGTATTAATAAATCACTGTTTCAATACACGAAATTTTAGTGTATTATAACAAGTAGGTATATGTATGGGTTATAAGTTGACTACAACAGTTTTAAGCTATTAATTTCGAGCGAGCGTTAGCGAAGCCTCTTACAGTTAGGCCCAGACGGAGTCTATTAAAGCGTAACATTTGACAATTAAATTTAATACATACAGTTGATGTGACAACTGTATGTAAAATAGAATGGCCAGATTTGAACGAAATGGAGCAATTCCATTGGCAGTGCAACTTGGACGAACTGTAAGATATAAATATTACTCTACGTGCCTTTTCTTCGTGCAAGTTTACGGATCGATAACGTTCTTTTAGTACAGAAATATTCCATTATAACAAACTGATAAGAAACATTTAATAAAAACTTAAAAGCCATGGATAATATTGATTATTATGATCAATTTAACGTACTCCACACACTTTATTCCTGAAGTTTGACATATGCACATAGAACAGCCATCGTGGAAACGGTCTCCAGTTTTGAGCTGGACTCCCCGAAACAAACATTTATCTGGAAAAAAATTAGACATTTTCTTTCTTGTTACTTGCCGTTTTATCACAATTAGTTTGCTGCATGATATGTGTGGGTTAAAGAATGTATCGTAACAGCCGATGCTTTTATATAATTCAGTGAATTTCTTCTCCACAAAGAGAAATCGGACATATAGTCAGACGTGCTCCAGGGACGGCGTCTATTAATAGACCACTTTTGAAGTTCTCTTTTGTCTTGCTAAAGAACAAATTATGTTGTATTAAGCCTTACCCTGCTAAATTTCTATAATAAACTTGTCAATCTTTCAATTTGGACAGTACCATTAACTGTTAAAAGGTGTGCTTACCAAAAGGATACTGACTGAATGGCGAACAGTGCATATCTTGATCAGACTGCACGGATGTGCGGGCTGATCATGATCTACACTGGGACAAAGGTAGAATCAATCCTGTCCAGTATGATAATGGTTAAGAGGTCATTTGTGTTAAGAGACCACATTTTGCCTTTCTCTTAGGTGGTCTCTTAATACCAGTTGCACTGTACATATCTATTGACAAAAAGCAGAGATGAAAGAACAGTAGCTTAAATAAAGAATATATAGATGATTCTCAAAATTTTAATTACGAATTGTGTAAAGCTCTTTAATTTAAATTGAGAAGCTCGAGGAATTTGCTCATGGTAGGATAATCTGTGCATAAACAAGAAGGGTGTAAAATGTTGCAGGAAATTACTTTAAAAGTTCTCACATACCACACATTTCTATTTCACAATATTCCCAACTCTCATCTTCCTTTCCGGTTGGAGAGTTGTAGCACCACGGAGCACCACGCTTCCCCAGAGGGTTCCTGCAATAGTTTGCGTCTAGACCGTCGAACCGGAAGCGATCTGACGTAAAGGTATGTAGATGACGGTTCCACGGGATACAACTTTGACCAGACTTCGTCACGGCAACAGTTCCTCTGTATGATATACCTTTATCGAAGATTGTATAGCAAGTCCCTTCATAAATAAATGGAAAAACTTTTCAAATTAGAAAGTCGGGCCGTATCATAATGGGGGAATATTTATGGACGCTGTGGATTCGAACCCTCGCATGGAGGTGAATAATTCTTTCTTGCGAAGAAACCATCCAACTGCCTTGCGGAAGGTTGGTGGTCTGTACTCAGGTGTCCATCCGTGTCTGAAAACCGGAAAGTCGCCATATCACCTATAATTTTATTGAAATACAACTAAGATACAAAATATCAAAACTTCATCGAGCTTATGTTGCAATATTACTTGTCGACGTTACACACAATTTATCAAATCTTATACCTGGTGCTTTACAAATATTACACACGAAAACAATATATTAATAAATAAATATTGATCCACACAACAGACCGAGTTGCATGTGCAATCTCAATTGTATGCGTATTTTATGCGTACTTTATACTAGTATATACTTTATACTAGTATAGCATTCTGATATGCTTTCAAATGAAAACCAACGCCAGAAAATTAACTGGGTACATAATAATTGATCCCCAGTACAGTTTCCGAAGAAATGAACGCTTCCTTCACTGCGTTGCATATGTATGGACAATGTTTGGAATGAGACTTATGTAGAAGTTACATGAGACTTTTTAAACACAGAATTCTCACCTGCGATATATGAACTAAACGACCGTCCTTGACCTCCTTATATGATTTGCCAATATCCGATACATTTATGTAATAAGAAATAGATATCAATTAAAACATGTCAAACCTATTACAATGTATCTTTATAAAAGGCCTAGCAAGTAAGAACAATGAACAATATGTTCTGTAGTCAACAAGAACGTTTGTTTTGTTGTCAAAGTTACATACCCGTATAGAAGCACTGTCCGCGTACGTGACTAACAAACAAAATTAACACAGACGTTAATCCATCAATCTTCATTTTACTTTTTATGTTTCGTCATTGGGCTTGTGTTCATACCAGTACCATACAGTTTGATATTTGGTTTTCTTATCGAAGCACATTATCATTTACCATATTGTTCAATTCAGAAGGAGTCAGCTTATCTTCCTGAAAGCTAGCAAGTCATTAGCTTTGCGTGTTCTTTTTAGCATTGACTTAGTAAAGTGGATTTGCAGCTTTTAACAAAAGACGTTGTTACTGACATAAAAATAAAAGAATAAATTATAAAGTACTTTTCCACGTGATTTGCTGTACAAACAAAAATATTACGCAGTCAGAACACCTGTCGTATTATCATAAATTAAAGACTAGTGAGGACATCTGTCATAGACGTGTTCCGAATTGATAAACAGCCAATACAAGTATTATATAGCCATTACTGGTTTGATAACATGACCACCACGGGTCCGTCGCTGCAAGCAAATGCACACTTTTCCCCTCCATGTCCTCGAAACTTGAAGATATAATGTCAAAAAACACCAAAGCGCATTGAGCATTAATTCGATTTATTCTGGCATTCAAATCGAATAAATAATGGTAATTAATATATAAACACACAAACTTAAATTTAAACGGATAAGACATTCATTAAACTAGTAGTTAAGTCTTATTTTTTGCCAGGAGATTATCTTATGTTCCCAGTCTGCAAAAATAAAACAAAGGCAATGATTCAAATGGAATAGCGACGTTCCACGAACACAGCTTCCCAAAACGAAAGCATATAGCAGTTTATGTATAGCTGTGTAAATGGACACTGACTGAAAACCATATAGACAACGTAAAAGAATTAGGCAACCAACCCATGCCCTATTTAAAGGAGACTAAAAGAACATATATGTGAAGTAAATATTGAGATAACGCAAAATGATCAACATGTGAATTATGTAGCAATAGTTCCGGTGTGCGCCAAGTCTGTCCTTGGGAACCTTTTCATCCTACTTTATATAAATGATCTCCCAGACTCAATCATCAAGGTACCTCGATGTCCCATTAAATGCTTCAACAATGTCAAACTTTGTATCAGTGGACAAACTGAGCATGAAATCCCGTTTATAACAGTAATGAGTGGGGCGCAGTTACTCCCCATAGGTATACCAATCACTTGTCTGTATGTTTTATTGCCAAATTAATTTAGTAAATATATAATCTAACAGAAACCGAAGTGCTTTACATATGGTCACAACTCCATAGGGTGTATTTGTTGAATATACTGTTTACAAAAAATGCTCTAGTTTCATTGTCAGGTTTCTTTCAGTTAAAACTAATTGCATTTTGATAACATCTCCAAAATTCTTGGTGGACCAAAACAGATTTACACCCGAGTTAGTTCCCATATACTTTAGAGCAATACTTTTGTATGTGGTCTTATAGTTTTGTGTAGTTAAGGGATCCAGCTTCAATTGATTGTCATCAAGATTGACATTAGAATATATACATTGGTATGTATGATCTTGTGGCGATAACTATGGTGGCTGATTTGTGACATGACAATTTTGAAAAAAAAGTACATTTACTATCTTCATTTTTTTAAATGACCTTTGACCTTTAATATCAGGTTTGACCTTGACCCATTTTTTATCATTTCTTCATCACAGACATTGTCTGTTATATATACATAAAAACAAAAAATCGTGATCAGTTACTTATAACGAGTAACAATAAAAAGTCAATGCAAAAAAGGAGAAGATATTTTTGCGACTCTTCCCACAAACTTGACTTTTGACCTTTGATATTAAGTTTGCCTTTGACTGTTTTAGGATAAGATATGCACTGCTGACATTGCCTGGCATGTATACATTAAAATGAATTGATAATAGTGACTTATAACGACAACATATTTTAACAAAAAAAAATAAGGAAACATGCTACCTTTTGAATTTATACGCAAAAATGACCTTTGACCTGTAATATCAGGGTTGACCTTGACCAAGTTTTGATGATCTCTTCATCAATGACAGTGTCTGACATATATAATATATATAAAAATTAACAACGATCTGTTTACATAAAAATGAATAACGAGCAGCTGCAAATAATAACAAAAATATCTTTGAACAATAAAATTATATTGTGAAAAAGAAGCTATTTATCCGATTTTCCGCACAAATTTAACCTTTGATATTAGTTTTGCCCTTGAAAGTTTGGGAATTACACCTGCACTGCTTACTTTGCCTTAAAATGAATTTACATAAGTGACTTTAATAGTAAGACATTTTAACAAAGAAGAAAATGTAAACATGTTATTTTTCTAATTTTAGCACGATATTGAACTTTGACCTCCAATTATCAGGGCTGACCTTGACTTTTTGTGATAATATATTGCACTGATAACTTTGTCTGATGTATACACATTACATAAATAAAGATCAGTGACTTATTATGACAAACTATTTATTAAGAATAAGTATAGATTTCAAATATGCCAATTTTGTGTGTGGGGGGGGGGGGGGGGGGGGGGGGGGGGGGTCACATAAATTTGACATTTGACCTTAAATATCAGGTTTGATCTTTACTCCTTTTCGATGAACTCCTTATTGATGACATTGTTTGACAAACACACATTTACTGAAATCAGATAGTTACTATAATCAAACAGTGAAAAAACTGGTAGATGTAAACTTTACCCTTGTATTTTTAATAGCGAGTATAACCACTCCTATCACAAACAGATGTTTAATATCAAAATATGGATACGTACAGCTTTGACATTTAAGGATGGAGGATATGAAAATATTCTTTCCAAAAAAAAGTACAAGCTTCTTTTGGCCTCAGTTGTTGCAATAAAGGCCTTTGGGCTCTCGATCCATTTGCAAAGTGTGTCATTAATAGGGACCAGTTGACTGACAGTAGGGTCACCTGGAATAAAATTGGACTGAGCTGTTGTTAGTTGTTGGTTTAAATACCACAAGTTCAAACATCTTTAGACTTATATTTTGAAAGAGAAATTGGCTGATAGTTTCTTTGAAGTAATGCGCCACCTTGCTTGTAAATAGTTGTCGCATGTGTCCCTTTCCATATATATAGACGGTATCATTGGGCATTGTACAAGTTTGTAAAGATGTGTTAAATAATTCACAAAGAGGGAAAGAGACCTTAGGAGAAATTTCACGTAGGAGTCTGTTACTGATCAATAACATCTAGTCCTGCTGCTTTATCAACTTTTAATGATTTGAGGACATCTTCGATTTCGACTGGGTGTAGTATTAGATAAGTTAGAAAGGACAAGGAGCTGGGAGGACCAAGGTTTGGTGCCTCTCTATTGTCGTCATCAATATGTGTCTGTTGTTGTCATGCATAGGTTGCAAATAAATAAATAAATAAACTAATGGCAGATACATATTGTCTATTGTTTCGTTGTCCATCTTAAATACCATCTAGTAACGGAACAATAGACAGTATGCATCTGCAATATAGTTTATTTATTTATCTATTTATTTGCAACCTAGCTATGACATTGTACAAAGTAATTAAGAAGATTAACCATATCAAGATTAGAGTATGTTGTTTGAAATATTAATTGTTCCGTTACTAGATGGTATTTAAGATGGACAACGAAACAATAGACAATATGTATCTGCAATATAGTTTATTTATTTATCTATTTATTTGCAACCTAGCTATGACATTGTACAAAGTAATTAAGAAGATTAACCATATCAAGATTAGAGTATGTTGTTTGAAATATATTTATATGTTTTGCCAGCTCTTGCCTTATTGAATGTTTTCACCGATTAATGCTTTTAATTAACTGTACAATGTTTTATATTTATTTCGCTCTTACCGTCAGTACATGTTGTTCTTTTTTGCATGTTAAAAGATAGTCTTGTTTTGTCGGCAAATAGCTTCTGTTAGCTATAGTATAAACCGTTTGTTCATCAATAAATTAGCAATTTAAGTTTTTTTTTTAATCTTTCCCAGGTTCAGTTTTGTCCTGATATGATTGATAATGCCCTGGGATATGAACTCCACGAAAAAAAAAGTTAATTATGGCAATTTAGTGTTATTATGCCTACAATTTGACATATGGCGCGCTTTTGTAATGCCTCTTAAAACGTATAAAATATTAAAAACTTACCATTTCATGTGATAGAAAAACACAAAATGTTTATTTTTCGACAATAGTGTTTATTTTCCTCCTATAAAACACTTTGAAACTGTTCCATGATTTCATTTAACTTTGAATTTAGATGAATTGACAATGGTATAAGCTACCTCGTACAAACTTCAACTTTCACTTTTCACATACAAGTGACGAAATTGATTGAATTTTGATATTTGAAAGGTATATGTTAGCATTTTATGGTTGACACTTTTACCGGCATTTAGAAAAATAATGTCAGGAATAAAAATATGCTGTATAAGATGGATACTAAGTTACTAACAGACACATGTAGAGAGTTACTGTGACACACATAGTTCACACATTGTCATTGTGTGCACTTGTGCTGGTCATTGTGTGCACTTGTGCTGTTGTGTGCAATGATAGTAGGCCCATAAACGTAGCTGTACTGTCCACATTTAACAAGCTTTATACTGTTAGGTGAACCTTTTAGGGACTTAGTTAGAGTGTAGGCCCTCATATCAGTAGGCAACATTAATGGAAGTAGCTGTTTGTACGGTCCTGTACAAATAGCCTCTCAGGCTGTGGATGTATGATTGAAAAAGTAAAGAAATCGGTTGAAAATGTATCAGTTGAATGACTTCAGTACAATGTAATACAAAACTGCTGTACAAATAGCCACCTGCGGGCTATTTCACTACTTGTACGGGAGAGCCGTACGAATAGCCTCTCTTCCTTTATTTATTGGCAGAGTATCCGCCTCTGCTAACCTTACACTGAATTTCAAAAATTGGTCTTTCTTTACTAGACCTGCTTCCTTGGAAACCAAAGAAATTTCCTCTCCCCATCCCCCCACCCCTGGTTCAATAACATTAAACTTGCACAGGGTGCCTTTTAATATTTGGACGTTCAACATGTCCCTGTGTCAAGTTTAATCGAATGACATCCATTTGCATAGCAAAAATTTCAACCTTATTTTATTGAAGTGTAATGTAGGAAAACCCTCAAACACTTGGTTTATTGGTTTACCGTAATTAAAACTGCACCACGAATCACTTCCCCGAAGCATTACACAGGCTATTCTAGCATAATTTAATTAAATATCATGAACAATACAACTTTGAAAAAATATATAGAATCAATTATACATGCTTAGACAAAAACAAATACGTTAACTTTAACCTACCGGTACGGCACTAGTAAAAAATCTGCAGCCATTATTTAATGCACTTGTACCGCCGAATGCATGTGGACTAGCCTTTTAAACTGCTTTGATATGAACTTATAACTTGATGAAATAATTTTAATTTAATTACAACCAATAAATGCTGGTTACACCTATTGATTATAATCATATGCACACTATATAGACAATACCTTAGTAACAGGCTGCATTTTTTATAAAAT